>NW_024081403.1:732395-773611 GCF_003009895.1 Hyaena hyaena
TTAATCTTGATGAGGTCCCAACAGTTTATTTTTGCTCTCGATTCCCTTGCTTTTGGGGATGTGTCAAGTAAGAAGTTGCTGCGGTGGAGGTCAAGGAGGTTGTTTCCTGCTTTCTCCTCTAGGGTGTTGATAGTTTCCTGTCTCACGTTCAGGTCCTTTATCCATTTTGAGTTGATTTTTGTAGCACCTCATCTTCTGAGAGTTGCTGTAATTTGAACCTAGCTGTAGGTCTAGAAACAAAAAGGGGTATTGGGTTATAGGTCCTGAGGATGGTCAGGAGTGCCTTGTAGGCACCAACCTCAGGTGGGTCTATTCTAGATTCTTCAGGTAAGAGGGGGGAATCTTCCTTTGTTAGTCAGAGTTCCCCTGAGAAAGAGACCAAGAGATTAACTATACAGGCTTATTATAAGGAATTGGTTCATGTGACTACGAAAGCTGGCAAGTCCTTTATCTGCACAGCCAGAGCGGAGATCACAGCGGGAGCCCAAAGTCCAGAGGCTGGTGCAGCACCAGGAAGAGCCAATGTCACGTTGGAATCTGAAGGCCAGCAGGCTGCTGTAGAAAAATGAAGTGGTGATATCCAGTTTGAAGGCTGTCAGGAGAATTCTCTGAGTCTGACTTTTGATCTATTCAGGCCTTCACTGGACCTGATGAGGCCCACCCACATGATGAAGGATGATCTGTTTTACTCATTCTACCAACTTAAATCTTCACCTCACCCAAGAACACCTTCACAGAAACACAGAGAATAATGTTTTATCAAGTATCCAAGAAGCCTGTGGCCCGGTCAAGTTGACACACAGAATGAACCATCACACTTCCCTCGGGCCAAGGCAGGAGAGCTGCTTCTGCTGGCAAAAATGTTTCCATTTTATCTGTGAGGTTTAGATCCTTAATTTTACCAGAACCTACCTATACATTCTCACTCCAGTTTGTAGGAAGCCATTCCTTCACCATCAGAAACCAACATTTCCAACAGATGGGTTGGAATTCAATTGGCAGGTGGACACTCCAGCTTTAGTTTTCAGAGCCACTGCAGCTATGGCTGTACAGTTACAGAACAGGGCTTATTTGAGGATAGGTATAGATGGTTTCAGATCATTTATTCAGACCTTGAGCTAGGAATTTAAAGCCCCAAGCTCATCCAGATGCCTGGGTGACTCAGTCATTGGGGATCTGAATTCAGCTCAGGTCATGATCACAGTTGGTGACTTCAAGCCTCACGTCGAGCTCTGTGCTGATAGCTCAGAGCCTAGAGCCTGCTTCGGATTCTGTGTCTCCCTCTCTCTCTGCCCCTCCCCTGCCCATGCTCTGTCTCTCTCTCTCTCAAAAAAGAATTAAAATTAAAAAATTGTTTTAATAAAAAAACCCAAGTTCATCTTTTTCATTGCACCCTTTCTCCTGGGCAGTTAGGAGTAGCTACCCAACTCAATTATACGCCTCATTTTGACAAAATGTTCTAGGGGAGCTCACACATAGGCACACTGAGCCTCAGCTTCTATAGATATTCAGAGGTACCCAAAAGTGATGATTTCAGCAACTCTTCGGCCACATCATTCCATGCACAATCAATGCCCTTTTCACCCCTGGGAAGAGGCCCATCAATGCCTTCAAATCTTACCAAGTTACAGAAGCAATCCCAGAAAATGAGAACCTATTCAGAGAACTCATCCTTAAGCCTTAAGCTCTGTTCTCCTAGAACCACTACTGGTACCACAATATGTGTCAGCATTCAACCGGACAAGCAAACCCAGTAGGAGATACCTAGCCATTCCTGCATGCATATCTACATATTTATGTATACATATATTACATATGTGTATATGTGTTTATGTGTATATATACACATACACATGACAAGGGACTGTACAGTTTTAGGAACTGGTCAAGCAAACCCAGAATCCAAAGGGCAGGCAGTCAGAAATGCAAGATCACAAAAAGACTGGCAATTCAAAGGCACTAGTCAAAGCTGTTATCTACAGGTAGATTTTATTTCTTTCTCCAGGAAAGGTCTATGCTCGTTCTTAAGACCTTTCAACTGATTAAGTCAGGCCCACCCAGGTACTCTCCCTAAAGACTGATTATGGACTTTATATTTGCTAAATCCCTTTACAGCAACATGTAATGTGTATTGAATAATTAAAAGAAAGTGTGTATATGCTAGGAATAGGTGATATTTCCCCTCCATCCTCCAAGTTTTAGGAAAATAGAACTCTTATTCTTTATCCAGAAACCTACTGGAAAGAAACTTCTGTGAACTGTAGTTTAGTATAGCCAAACCATACCACAAAGTCATCACAAATAGTATGCCAAACTAACTGCCCTTCCACTAAATTTTATCTCTGGGCTTTTTATATAAAATGACCAATCTTAAAATGAGGATAAACTCAAAAGTTTACAGCATAACTTGTAATATAATTCTTCTCCAGATCCATGAAAGTATTTAAATGTTCTGCATAGGTGGTCTGTCTATCAACTGCTGGGCAACAAGCTAACCCAAATTTAATGGTTAAAAATTTTTTGAATGGTTATTTTTTTTTTTTTGAGAGAGAGAGAGAGAGAGAGAGAGAGAGAGGAGGGGCAGAGACACACACACACACACACACACACACACACACACACACACAGAATCTGAAGCAGGCTCCAGGTTCTGAGCAGTCAGCACAGAGCCCAACATGGGGCTGAAACTCAGGGACCCTTAGATCATGACCTGAGACGAAGTCATACACTTAACTGAACTATCCAGGTGACCCCTCCCCACCCCAAATTTAATGGTTTAAGAAAATAATCATTTTACTTTATCTCATAATTTAGTGGATCAGGGATTCAGGCAGAGCTCAGATGGATGATTCTTCTGTTCCAGGTGGGATCAACAGAAGTCAGCTCATGATACTCAGCCGGCAGGGGGCTGCAGGGCCCATGAGAGCTGCACTCACTGGAGTCTTCGGAAGAACAGCTCAAAGGTGGGCCCAGAGGAAATGGGCAGTGGTCTGAGGGTGGTCAGACATCCTACAGGGTAGCTCCCAGCTCCCAGAGGGGGTATTTATGAACCCCAGGCAGAAGCTAAGTTGCTTATCACCACCTTGTCACCAGAAATCCCGGAATGACATTTCTACTGCTATTGATCAAGAAGGTCACTAAAGCCAGTCTGGATTCAAGGCAAGAGGAATTAGATTCTCAGGAGAAGTATTATTCTATCACTCTAGGAGATTGTGGTGTAGGGGTTTAAAAATATGAAATAATCCTTGGTAAAAGGATTATAAAAGCAAAAAATATGTCAACTGTGTAGTCAATCCTGATCGCCTATGTCAGTAAAGTATCAAAGGGCTTAATACTTCATATCATCACTATGATGTGTATAGTGCTTTTCACACTTGACTGCCATGTGAATCACTGAGGGATCAGGTGTTAAAATGTTAGAATGCAGGTCTTGGGGCGTGAAATTCTGTATTTTTAACAAGTTCTCATATGATCCAGTGGTATTTGTCTATGAAAACATGATAATCTATATCATAGGCCAATAAAGCCCTTTTTTTCTGTAAAGAGCAACATGGTAAATAATCTAGTACACACATGTATAATATGTGTCATGTGTCAAAAAAAAATGAACGTAAGAATCCTTTCCAACCCCTTTCCAATCCTTTCCAACAGATACATGTCACTGGTTTTCAAATTTGGCTGTAGAGTAGAATCACTTGGAGAGTATCTTTCAAAATACTTATACCTTGGGGCTCCTGGGTGGCTCAGTCGGTTGGGTGTGCGACTTTGGCTCAGGTCATGATCTCGCGATCTGTGAGTTCGAGCCCCACATACAGGCTCTGTGCTGACAGCTCAGAGCCTGGAGGCTGCTTCAGATTCTGTGTCTCCCTCTCTCTCTGCCCCTCCCCCACTCATACTCGGTCTCTCTCTCTCTCTCTCTCTCTCTCTCTCTCTCTCTCTCACACACACACACACACACACACACAAACTTAAAACTTTTTATTTAATTAAAAAAATACTTACACCTAAGTTCTATCCCTAAATATTCTGATTTAACTGGTACAAGAATAGGAATTCTCAAAAGTTCCTTAGGTCAAATCTATTATGTGGCAAAATTTGAGAACTAATCATCTGTGTCACTTTCTATTTGTACCCCCTTGCATGGTTTGGTCTTTAAATCTTTTTCAAGACACCTGAATGACTGACTTAATACAGATCTTATACACTTCAGCACAAAACCTGGTTATCCAATTAAAGAAAAACAACTAAAAATAAATGTTTCCATCAGAACACCCCCGCTCCCAATAGGAAGCCTGCCCCCTTTGATGTTACTTGTCAGTGAAAGAAAACTAAGTTCGAAGCTGAACTGAGGGCTGATAGAAAATGATGAATAAGTATGTTGCTAGGGAAAAAAAAAGTGAAATACAAACAACTTGAGGAAGTAAAGTGGCATATAACAAACCTATAAAAATTACAAACTACCATAAAACTCACCAATTCAAGATAATTAAGGAAAAGCCTAAGTTGCCTCAGCTACTTGAGTTTGTTTTAAAGACTAAAGATCTGTAGTAAGCATGTCAATATACAAATGGCGTGGAATTTGGCTTTAAATGTTCTTGCATTTTAAACGCTCATATTTTTATATGTTATCATTATAAATGGTTTTCAGAGAAAGTTATATGTTCTTAGTCAGCTCTGTCTAAATTAATATGCAGTTAAATTAATAGATACTTTTTAAAGCATCATACCTGCTACCCTTCCAAGCACATAACTTTAACTATAAAAATCCTATCTTATTAACACAATCTAAAAAGCCATTTTACGTCTGCCATGTTTCCCAACTAAAATTATGTGACCTGTAACATATAAGGTTCAGAGTCAATATCAATAAATTATTAAAGAAAATACTAAGCTAGAGTATAGCCAGGTAATATTCCATTTTTCATTACATGCAACCTTTTGTCTTTATTCTTTCCGATGCTCTTCTAGTTTTTCCTCTATGAATTATCTCCCTTTAGTTTTAAGCTCCTGGAATGCATTTCCCTCTACTCCTAAAACTTTCATATAAAATAGTACATAGTCACACAGTAAAATTGAATAATAACACCTAGTTAGTTATAAGGCCTTCTTATTTACTCATGCATTCAACAAACAAAAACAGTACATGCTAAATCACTACTTACTGAATGAATAAATGCCCACTTATTCTGTAAAAGATGTTCAAGTTTGACCAAATCTAAATTCCACTTAAATGCCAATCACATATCCTGAGGATTTCAGAGCAAAATTTTATTACCTAGGAGTCTATATACTCGTTCTAATTAAAAAATAGAGTTTGGGGTGTCTAGGTAACTCTATCGGTTAAGCATCCCACTCAGTTTCAGCTCAGGTCATGATCTCAGTTTGTCTGACTGAGCCCTGTATTGGGCTCTGTGCTGAGCATGGAGCTTGCTTGAAATTCTCTCTCCCTCTGCCACTATCCCCACCCCTGGCAATTTCTCTCATACACATGCTCACTCGCTCTCTAAATAAATTAATTAATTAAATCAACTTTTGAAAAATAAATAAGAATAGAGTTCAGAAACCTACCTGGTATCTGATCATTCACATGAAAGCTAAAAGTAGTGCTGCAAAGTTTTCTACTCCTGTCTGTTTTCTATAACCATGCATCAGTATATATGCATAGCAGCACATGCATTTCAGCTCCCAAGGACTAAAAGTAGAGAGAGATTAAGTGAAAGCTGTACCACCTCTACCAGATAAAGCACAATTTAGGTTAATGATGCTATTGTACATAGCCCAGGGTCACTGCTATTCAATACTCTTAATCCAGACATTAATCAGGTGTGTCTTTTCCTTCTACAAACTAGGAAAACACACATATGACCTCCCTGGGGAAAAAAAATGTCTCTGTGCTGTAACTATATATATATATAGTTATAGATATGTTATATATTGTGTATATATATATTTATATATACACACACATATATACACATATATATTTATACACACACACAGACACATCTATATACATACAAACAACTTAAGGTTGAGAAAAAGCAGGAGGTACATTTTACTTTCATAAGCTGTGAACTTAATACTATCAGAAATGAAGTATATTTAGGAAAATGTTTATTTTATCAATTAAATTGTAAACCATTTAAAAATGTGGCCAATCTCATTTTAGTTTTAATTTTTTTAGTGTTTATTGTTGAGAGAGAGACAGAGAGAGAGAGAGACAGAGAGAGACTATGAGTGGGGGAGGGGCAGAGAGGGAGACAAAGAATCTGAAGCAGCTCCAGGCTCTGAGCTGTTGGCACAGAGCCCCATATGGGGCCCTAACTCATGAACCAAGAGATCATGACCTGAGGCAAAGTCATATGCTTAATCAACTGAGCCATTCAGGCACCCCCAGTCTCATTTTAAATTATATTGAGGTGAATTTTTTTGTCATGGTTTATTGATAAGTTCTGCAATATTCCTTCCATTCCTCTAGCAAGAAGAAACATTGTTTTAAATGAAAAGATAAAAACAGGTAAACAAACTGAATAAAAAATTATACATTGTCCATTTCATTAAGATGAAAAACTCGGATCTTCTGAAAACACAGTATTTTTAAAAAATTTTTTAGTGTTAATTATTTTTGAGAGATACAGAGAGCAAACTGGGGAGGGGCAGAGAGAGAGGGAGACACAGAATCTGAAGCAGGCTCGAGGCCCTGAGTTGTCAGCACAGAGCCGGACATA
The DNA here is from genome assembly GCF_003009895.1 of Hyaena hyaena. Taxonomy (NCBI): domain Eukaryota; kingdom Metazoa; phylum Chordata; class Mammalia; order Carnivora; family Hyaenidae; genus Hyaena; species Hyaena hyaena. The sequence goes on from NW_024081403.1 coordinate 739,124, forward strand.
GGGCTTGAACTCCCAGACCAAGAGATCATGGCCTAAGCTGAAATTGGCTGCTTAACCAACTGAGCCACCCAGGTGCCCCTGAAAATATAGTATTTAATATCGCATTGTTATACCTTACAACTTCATCATCAAAATTACTAGAAAAATAAATAGTAAGGATTTGAGTTATATATATTCATCTATTTTTTTCCTATTTTGAATGAAGTCAGATTCATAAAAAAATAAAGCAGCGATGGCAAGAAAAGAACACACATATCACATTCAGACAGAAAAATATGCAAAGACTAAGAGGAAAAAAGTAATGTATAAATAAGTACTCTGAAAAGGTGAGCATTGGAACTCATTTAATCTGGAAACATTATGTAATGCATATACTTAAATTACAAACAACATGTTTATGAGTATATACATATTGTTTTCTGTGTGACACACTGAAGAGTTATGTGCCTTTATAAGAAACAAATGAAAAGAAGAACTTTTAGAATAATATCTCTAGAATTTACATTAATTCTAGAACAAAACAAAAAAACCAAAATTATATAATATGCTTAACCATGCTAAAATTTTGTCAGATGTATTTGGGCAATGGCAACAAAACCTCTGATCTATATAGTATTTAGATCAGAATCAGTACTTGTACTTCGATTATCACTAGTAAACAAGAAAAATTCTGAAGCCTTGTTTTCTTGCAGTTCTAAGTTGGTGCAAATGTTGTTTTATATCCTGAGAAATATGGCAAGTTTGTCCTTCTATGCAAAGTACTGCAATTACTGCTTCTGGTCTATCTGATTATTCCTCAAAGGCTGTAAATCCAGTAAAGCTGGATAAAATATGTGATGCCCCCAAAGTAAATACTCTAAAATTAAACCTAAAAGTTTATTATGATCAGTGATTGAAATTCAGATCAATAATACAATTTAAACAGAATTTCTCTGAGTAGTCATTCTACACAATCAGCTGTAGAATCATGAATAAAATGTCAAGAGACATTTACTAAGTTCAAATATAATCAAAAGTATATTAATTCTTGGTTTAAAAAATGGTGCATTTCACTTTCAAAATTTTAAGTTTATAACTTTCACAAATTGAGTATATATTGAATGGCAATTATTTTATCAAACAACCAATTATGAAACCCATTATGAATTTAGTTCAATAATTTAGTTTTAAATCATTGCTAAGTTGTTTTAAATAAATAAAACTTCTAAGTCAAACAAAATGAAATCTGTATGCCAAAGTACAGTGCTTATTAGGTAGGAAAAGGCAAGATGTTTCACAGAACACTTAGCTAATTAGAATGGCTTATACATAACAGACATGATGTGGAAAAAAATCTCAAAAGGGAGTTGAGGTAAAATGGTGAAGTAGATGATTTTGAAAAATAGTATTCTAAAATTTTTATGCAACCAGAAAAGACCCTGAATAGCCAAAGAAATGTTGAAAAGGAAAACCAAAGCGGGAGGCATCACAATTCTGGACTTCAAGCTGTATTACAAAGCTGTCATCATCAAGACAGTATGGTATTAGCACAAAAACAGAAGATCAGTGGAACAGAATGGAGAACCCAGAAATGGACCCATAAACTCATGGCCAACTCATCTTTGACAAAGCAGGAAAGAATATCCAATGGAATAAAGACAGTCTCTGCAGCAAATGGTGCTGGGAAAACTGGACAGTGACATACAGAAAAATAAACCTGGACCACTTTATTATACCATATGTAATATAAACTCAAAATGGATGAAAGCCCTAAACATAATAAGACAGGAAGCGATCAAAACTGTCAAGGAGAAAGAAGGCAAAAACCTCTTTGACCTCGGCCACAGCAACTTCTTACTCAACACGTCTCTGGAGGCAAGGAAAACTAAAGCAAAAATGAACCATTGGGACCTCATCAAGATACAAACTTTCTGCACAGTGAAGGAAACAATCAACAAAACTAAAAGGCAACTGACACAATGGGAGAAGATATTTGTAAATGACATATCGAATAAAGGGTGAGTATCCAAAACCTATCAAGAACTTATCAAACTCAATTCCCAAAAAAACAAATAATCCAGTAGAGAAATGGGCAAAAGACATCAACACTTTTCCAAAGAAGACACACAGATTAATATGTTACCAGTTAATAGATACATGAAAAGGTATTCAACATTACTCATCATCAGGGAAATACAAATCAAAACCACAATGAGATACCACCTCACACCTGTCAGAATCATTAAAATTAACAACGCAAGAAACAAGAGATCTTGGCGAGGATATAGAGAAAAGGAAACTCTCTTACACTGCTGGTGGGAATGCAAACTGGTGCAGCCACCCTAGAAAACAGTACGGAGTTTCTTCAAAAAACTAAAAATAGAGCTACCCTGTGACCCAGCAATTGCACTACTAGCTATTTATCCAAAGGATACAAAAATGCTGATTTCAAGGGGGCACATGCACCCTAATGTTTATAGCAGCACTATCAGCAATAACCAAATATGGAAAGAGCCCAAACATCCATCGATGGATGAATGGAGAAAGAAAATGTGATACACACACACACACACACACACACACACACACACACACACACACCGGAATATTACTTGGTGATGAAAAAGAATGAAATCTTGCCATTTGCAACAACGTGAATGGAACTAGAGTGTATTATGGTCAGTGAAATCAGTCAGAGGCAGATATCATATGATTTTCACTCAGATGTGGAATTTAAATTACAAAATAGATGAACATAAAAGAAAGGAAGGAAAAAGAGGTAAAAACAGAGAGGGAGACAAACCCTAAGACTCTTAAATACAGAGAACAAACAGTTGAAGGCATGGTGTTGGGTGGGGAGAAGGGCTAATGGGCAACGAGCAGTAAGGAGGACACTGGTTGAGATGAGCACTGAATGTGCTATGTAAGTGATGGATCACTAAATTCTATTCTTGAAATCATTATTACAGTATATGTTAACTTAGATACAAATTTTTAAAAATTTACATTTCTGTTGTTCTTGGCTCTGCTGCCTAACAGCTGTAGGAACAGGCTACCAACAACCCATAAAAATGGCTACAGAAGTACAATTGTTGTGAGGTCTGTTTAGACTAAACCCCATCTTAAACCTACTATATGGCTCTCAGCGGTGGGACGCAACAGCCTGCACTTTTAACAAGCTTCCTGCCACTATCCTGACATGCTCTAGACTTGCACATTCCAGAACCCACTAGGCTAAACTTAATAGTCCTCACAGATCTTAGTGACCCAAATTTTATTGTACATAACTAAAAAGGACATTAATAATGAAAATACATTAAAATATGAGCATGAAATGAGTACTTTACTTACCATGAAATGTAAAGTTCAGAAGTCCCTTACTGTATTTTATTTTGTAGTTCTTTAGCCTCCCTTGGCTATGTTTGCCAATCATTTAGAGAACCGTATTAATAAGCATAAATTTTGGATGTTCTACATTTTAAAATCTGATAATATGAAAAAGAGCACCAATGAAGTCATACCTGCATATAATAGATAAATCTATTTCATGAATTATAAATAAATGCCACCAAGAGTCTGAAATATTAAAAAGAAAACTGTATGTGCCTGTGAGAATGTACATGAATGTATGTGTCTGCTTCCCATTAAAACATAACTGTAGCATCTACTAAAAAACAAGCACTCCATCAAAGAATCTTTTCACTATTCATTAGTTGACTAATCTCACTTAATTAGCACTCATTCCCTGTTAATTAAAAGATGATCACCTCATTTTCTATGCACTTTCCATGTGCAACAATATATATGAAATGGGGAAACATTTTACTAAGTGGAATAACCTAGAGAAGGACAAATTGTATACAGTATCTTTTTTTTAGATTGTACATATAATTAAGAGAAACTCAGTGAATTCAGGGAAAGAGAGTGGGATGGTGGTTGCCAGGGCCTGGGGTGTGGAGAAAATCGGGAGCTGTTGATCTAAGAGAGGAAATACTTGCAAACCACATTGTCTGACATAGGACTCATATTTAGAATATATGAAGAACTATCAGAACTCAACTGTAAAAAAATGAACAACACAATTAAAACACCTCACCCCTCCCCCACCAAAAAAAACAAGAAGACACATCTTACCAAAGAGGGTATATAGATGGTAGATCAATATTTCAAAAGATTTTCCACATAACTATCCATTAGAGAAATTAAATTAAAACTACAATATCACTACATATCTATTAACACAGATAAAATTAAAAATGATAATATGAAATGTTGGTGACAATTGTACAGTCACTTAGAAAAGAGTTTGGCAGTTTCTTCAAGAAAGTAAATATGCATTTACCATACATTCTATCAACTGCATTCTCAGCATTACCTCAAGAAACTGACAATCTACAGTCACACAAACACCTACACACAAGCTGAAAAGGATGACAATGTCTTTCATTGGTGAACAGTTACACAGATTGTGGCTCATCTATACTGTAGAATGCTACACAGTAATGAAAAGAAATGAACTACTGGTATGTGTAATAACTTGGATAGATCTCAAGGGCAGTATGCTAAGTAAAAAAGCCAATCTCAAAAAATTCACGTTATTTATGTTACCACTTTTGAAGTATCATCAAAATGAACAAATTATAGAGATGGAGACAAGAGTATTGGTTGCTGGAGATTAAGGATGGTGAGGGGGAGAGGGATGGGTCTGACTGTAAGGGGTAACATGACAGAGATCTCTGTGGTGGGAGGTAGGGCATGAATGTGGTGGTGGTTACTCGGATTTACACGTGCAGTACAATGGCACAGAATCGTATGCACAGACCATACCAGTAATGATTTTCTGGTTTTGATCATGTACTATAATTATGTAAAATTTAACTTTGGGGAAAACTCAAGAAAATGTATAAGGGATCCCTCTGTACTATTTTTGCAACTTCCTGTGCGTCTATTGTACGTGAAATATTTTTTAAAAGAACATCTGAGCTTTTTCTGGCCTCCCTTTTTGCCGCTTGCCATGCTGGCTGCGAGCTTGCCTGCGCCCCTCTAACCATACCTCGCAAAATTGAAGAAATCAAGGATTTCCTGCTCACGGCCCAGCCAAAGGATGCCAAGTCCGTCAAGATCAATAAAAATAAGGATAACGTGAAGTTTAAAGTCCGCTGCAGCAGATACCTTTACACATTGGTCATCACAGACCAGGAGAAGGCAGACAAACTGAAACAGTCGCTGCCCCCAGGTTTGGTAGTAAAGAGCTGAGAGGACCCGGCACACTGACTTGAACTATATTAAAATTTTAAAAATTAAAAAAAAAAAAATCTGAAAAAAAATGACCATTTCTATTTCAGACGTTACATACAGAGAGATTCTTATTTTCTTCTTTAATATTTTTTCTGTATTTTAAAAACATTTTTGAAGACATAAGTGGGAAACAAATTACCACATCAATTGCACCTTTCAATTCAAATTAATGGATTATTGTTCTTTACGAATGATTCTCAACAAGGAGATGTGAGAATGCCTGTATTCATGTACTAGAGCAGCCATAACAAAATACCATAAACTGACTAGCTTAAGCAACAGTAATTTATTTTTTCACAGTTCTGGAGGCCAGAAGTCCAAGGTTAATATATCCTCAGTGTTGGGTCCTTCAGAGTGCAGTGATGGAGACTATATCCCTGAGTTCCATGCCTCTTCACATGATGTTCTCCTCATATGTACGTCTGTGTTCAGACTTCCCTTTTTTGTAAGGGCACAGTCATACTAGTTGATGGGCCCACGCTACTCTAGTATAATGTCAGCACCAACATTATTTCTAAATAAAATCCCATTCAAAAGTTCTGGACATTGAGACTTTAACATGAATTTTGGCAGAGGAATACAGTTCAACCTGCCACAGTGCCTACCTCTAGTTCAAAGATAATTGAAAAAAATCAGAAGAAGAAAACAACATATACGCAAAGGTAATTTATTTGAGCCAGGTGTTATATACCAGGTTTTCAGTTTTTTGTTTTTTTAATGTAATTTATTGTCAAATTGCCTTCTATACAACACCCAGTGCTCATCCCAACAAGTGCCCTCCTCCACGTTCATCACCACTTTCCTCTCTTCCCCACCCCCCATCAACTCTTGGTTTGTTCTCTGTATTTAAGAGTCTCTTGTGGTTTGCCAGGTTTTGGGTTTTGACATTTTAAACTGACACAGACCATTAACAGAAGAGGCCCTCATAACTGATGAAAATTATATCAGTAAATTTAATGGCATTACAGAAGAATTTATACCCTTTTTCATTCCTTTCTTCCACAAATATTTGAGAATACCTAATGTGTACAGCAAGTGTTATGCTAGAAGCTGGGAATATAAAAGATAAAAATCTTTGCCCTCATAGGGTTTCACCAAGAGTGGAAGAGATAGACAATAATAAAAATACATTAAATATACTGCATGTTGGACAGTGATAAATGCTAGACAGGAAGAAGGGGGTATGAAATCTAAGAGTTGTGTTTTGTAAAGGGTGACTCAATGAAAAGGTAAATTTGAGGAAAGCCTTGAATACAGTGAGAGAATAAGTCATCTGGATATCTGGCAGAGTATTCTAAGCAAAAATGCAGCAAGTGCAAAAGCTCTGACACAAAAAGAATTTCTCTTTCAAGGAATCACATTGGCAAAGTGACCTGAGTTACTGAAACAAAATATTCAGAACGGGAGCAGTAAAAGTCAGAAAGGTAACAGAGAACAAAGCATGAAAAGATTTTGGCTTTTACTCTGAGAAGATGGGAAAACACTGGAGACTTTGAGGCAGAGAAATGATATGATCTAACTCATGTTGTAAGAAGGTTCAACACAGACTACACTTTCAATAACTTTATAGTCCTGATGAAATGTATTTATTTTCTTGATGGTTTACAACTTCTAGTCTGGCAAGTACCACTAAATCAAATCACTACAAGTTTAAAACAGGTTGCCTATCCTTCCTTGGGCTAGTGCTATAAAATAAAATCCTTAAGTTTAGAACATTTCACCATATACAATTCAAGACTCCTATGCAATTGTCCATTGTTTATTACTTTTTTTCCCCCACCCTGTTCTTTAGTGTTTCCTGTCTCAATTACAGGCAATATGATTTGCTCAAAGACATTTGTCTTTACCTCAACCATCTTTTGTGACTGACACAGCATAGACATGTCTCGAGTGTGCAAATTCACTCATCAGATGGTAATTTTTAGTCTACTTATAAATAAAATTGGAGATGGGAGTTATTTTTCAAGAAAATAAGTAGACCGACAAAAAAAACAGCATAGTATCAAATCCAGGAAATGCAATGAATGGTAATACACTGAAGTGTAAATTAAGTGCAAGACTAATAAATTCTGCAGAACACTGAATCCATAACTGACTGACTGATTTAATTGGCCCCCAAATATTGTATTTCTTGTCTCAAAGCAATTGAAAGATATCCGACAAGACCTCTGCAACCAAATCTAAACAAATTTCTGACAACATCTCTACAAACAAGTGAAATCCAATTTTAACTGGTGTCAATTACAGCTGAGAACTATGTCCTGCGTGCATCTTCTCCAGCCCCTCTGTACGTATTCTCTACTGGCACCACCACCAGTTGCTTTCTAAAATATACATCAGATCATGTCACTCCCCTGCTTAAAACTATATGACAGTTCCCCGTGACCCACAGTGAAAGGTATCAAATATTTAGGACACATTTTCCCAAAGTTGGCCTTATCTCGTCTTTCAAAACCCACCCCACTTTCTCACATACACCTTCTACTCCTGCTTCTCCATTTACTAAAACCCACTTCAGTATAACTCCTAACGTAACAGAACTATATGGACCCTGCTGCACTGTGAGCTTCTTCTGGCTAGAAGCCATGCCCTACCTATTTTTTAATTCCAAGAATTGTACCTACTACACAAGAGGCACTCAATAAATAGGAAGTAAATAAAACATTTGTTGAAAAGATTATTTTTCCTCAGTAAAATGTCTTGACAGCCTTGTCTAAAATCATATACTGTAAATGGTTTATTTCCTGACAGTCATGTGTGTTCCATTGGTCTATATGTCTAAACTTATTCACAAAACCACACTGTCTTGATTAGTGGAGCTTGGTAGGAAGTTCTGAGGTTGGGTAGGGAGAATCTTGAACTTTGTTCTTGTCTTTGATGTTTCTTTTGACTACTCTGGATCTCTTGTATTTGCATTCGAATTTTATAATTGGCTTGTCAGGTTTTGCAAAAAAGAGGGCTGAGATATTTATATGGATTGCATTGAATCAGAGTTATTTGAGGGAACATTGCCATTTTAATGTTAATTATTTCAGTCCATCCACACAGGATATCTTACTATGTACTTAGTTCTTCTAAGGTGTTTTGTTCTTTCAGTTATAAACCTCATACTTCTTTTGTTACGTTTATTCCCCAGTATTTCATTCTTTCAGATGCTATTATAAATGGAATTCTTTTCATTTCATTTTTGTATTCTTTATTGACAGTGTAAGAAACACAGTTGTTTTTTGTATGTTGAGTAAATTATGTTTTAACATCAAACCAATCTGATGCTAACACAGAGAATAAACTGGAGAAACTTAATATAACTGACTTTCTGTGTGTACAGTTTAAAGTGAAGTGCTCATGAAGTGCTATAAGGGCTTTTTTGCCCCCAAAGGTTGAAATGCTTATTTACCACAATTAGTGTAGTTAAGAAGATGAAGCTATAGCCAGTAGTGGTTTCTTTTATATGAGTAGTCTATTTCTTGATACGAAGTGTTGTTATGTATATCCCCAAAGGGATTTCCAACATGATTTTCATTGAGCCCAGATTTTAGACTTCCTTTATTTGGACTGTTAGTTTTTCTTTAACCTATAGTTTGATTACTTGACCTTGTAGCTTCTTACCAAATATTCTCCTTTCATGTTGGTCATCTGCTCCAGGAAAGTTATACAGATGGGTGGATATAGAATTTATGAGGCATCCATGTATATTCTGATCTTTAAGGCAATTTTTCTTTATTTTAGAATTCCTCTGGTATAAAGTGATTCTGGCTCATTTCTCTTTTTGAATGTTCATATACCAAAAACAGTATCTTGCACACAGTAGGGCATTTTTATAATTCTTCATTAATTTTATAGGATAGTATGAAATTAGGATTAGGCAAGAATTAATGCTATTTTGACTTATTTTCCTAGAATAAAGAACTGGTGGAAGGAGGGCATATTAGGAGCAGGATGAATTTGTGAAGTCAAAACTAAAGTGCCTGAAAAATTATTTTATGGTATTTTAGGGGCACCTGGGTGGCTTAGTCGGTTAAGCGTCCGACTTTCGCTTAGGTCATGATCTAGCGGTTCGTGGGTTCGAGCCCCGCGCCGGGCTCTGTGCTGACTGCCAGCTCAGAGCCTGGAGCCTATTTCAGAGTCTGTGTCTCCCTCTCTCTCCGACCCTCCCCTACTCACGCTGTCTCTCTCTCTCTCTCTCCTAGAAATAAATAAAAAAATATTTTTAAAAAATTATTTTATGGTATTTTAGACTTCACCTTGGTTAACTGGATTTTAGCCAAACATTGACATGTTGATTCGGTAGGGTGAAGATGATACTAATTACACCCAGCGATGCTTTCCATTTCCCTCTTTGGGATCTGTCTAATGGGGGTTGTAGCAGTGAAACTAATCTCAAAGATCCGACAGGCGCTGTTGTTTGCCTGGAGGTCAGCTCACTTAAAAAAGCATCCTGGCTGCCAGCAGTAATTGGGTTGGCAAGTAAGGAGACTCAGTCAAATGCCAAAATCAACTCAGCTTCAGGCATGTGGCAGGACTTTGTCAGCTTTCCTCAATGAATAGCTATTGGACAAACATTTGCATGTTCCCTGTCTTAGGTAATTAAGAAATTTCCATGTATGCAAATTCTTGTATTCTTCAGTGTAAAATACTATGTTTTAGGAAAATCCTCAGTTATTCAGACCCCAGGTCTGTCACTAGGAAAAGCAGATTTTTTTCCTGCCAAGAGTTACTACTGGAACTTAAATTTTACCATTTTGGGTGAAAACTTAGTAAAATGTACTAAACGGTACTGTGTACTTTTCTGCCTTCAAATATAACCACATGAACAGAAGCTCAACATGAAAAGCCATGAATGCAAATCACAACCTCAATGAGATACCACTTCATATCCACTAGAGAGGTGATTATCAAAAAGACAAGTGTTGTAAGAAAATGGAGAAATTGAAACCCTCATACATGTAGGTGGAAATGTAAAATGGTACCACCACTCTGGAAAACAGTCCAGCAGTTTCTCCAGTGGTTAAATTACAAGTACCATATGACCCAGCAGTTCTATCCCTAAGTATATTCCCAGGAAAAATAAAAACATATATCCACACAAACACTTGTACATAAATTCCCCCCCATAATAACCCCAAAGTGGAAACAACCCAAATATCCATCAACTGAGCCAATAACAAAATGTGTTATCACCCATACAATGGAGTATTACTCAGCTGTTAAAACAAATGAAGTACTGATACATGCTACAACACAAATGAAACATGAAAACATGCTAAGCAAAAGAAGCCAGTAAAAAAGATCATATACTGTATGATTCCATTTATACGACATCTACAGAAAGGAAAATCTATAGAGACAGAAATATGATTAGTGGCTGACTAGAGCTGGGGGTGGGGGGAGGGGTGGGGCCAGAAGGAAACACAGAATGACTGCTAATAGCTACCGGGTTTCTTTAGAGAGTGATGAAAATGTTCTAAAACTGATTGTGGGGATAGTGGCACAACTCTGTGAACACGGTAAAAACACAGTGAAGTGTACACTTTAAGTGGATGAATTGTAGGGTATCTGAATTATCTTATCTCAATAAAGATTTTTAAACAAAATTTCATGGGTAAAACATGTTATAAAACCAAATAGAGTTTTCTATAAGCTTCCTCTCCAGATGGTCTCACTCTTTTTTTAGCCTCTTGTTAACTTCTGTTGCTAGGTACGCTATAATATGTAGAGTAAATAAATAGTATAGATCACAATATTGAGTTTCTGCCATGTCCTATATTTTGGTTAAGGGGTAGAGAAAAGGAGACAGAGACCCCAATCCCTGAAGCCTACTGTTCCATCCTCTTTACCTAAGAATTCTATACTGGGACTTAGCATAAAGCCAGCCAAAAAAGTAGCTTTCCTCAATTAAGAAAGCAAAAAGTTAATTTTAGATAGATACTGAAATTAAGAACCCACTCAAATAATGCCAATATTCAGCTAAAACTAGTCGGAATTTTTAATAGAAACTATAATTTTTACTGACCAATACTTTGGCAATCTCAGGCTACTTTAAAAAAAAATAATTGGAGATATTCTACATAGCCTTATGCACAAATGATTAAAATTTAATAAATTTAAATTTTAAAATGTTAAAGGCTATCTAGATTCAGAGATTTCTTTTCGTTCTATTAAGGAAAAATGGAGTGAATATATTAATTAGCAGAGACTTACACGCAGATCTCCCCATCTACAACTGGGTATTTGTAAACCCTACTTTCAGGTGCTTTAGATAGCTATGCACCTGTTATTCTCACAACTAAAACAGGGTCCACTATGGAAAGGATAGCCACGAGGTCATACAAGGTGACATTCCTTCCTGGATGCTTTGATTAAATTTGATTAAATGTATTTCATTCTCTCCTGGATGTCTTTGTCTATAGTTTGTTGTTGTTGTTGTTGTTGTTGTTTAATTTCAGGGGGGGAAATACATACTTTCATTGATTTCTTTCCACAAAGTGTCACCTTTATCACATGATATTATGTTTAAAACTTCAGAATTCAGCATCATATTGACAAAAATCTCCTCCATGTTTTTCCCCATTATTTACCCTATGTTTCAATTCCGTTCTTCACATTTACTTTATTTTTAAATAGCTTATTGTCAAGTTGGTTTCCATATAACACCCAGTGCTCATCCCCACAAGTGCCCTCCTCCATGCCCATCACCCCCCCTTTCCCTCCCCTCACCCCCATCAGCCCTCGGTTTGTTCTCAGCACTTTTATCTTAATTAAGTAGCTAGAGCTAGAGTATTCATTTTTGGAAGAGTTACTTTCATGTTAGCCACCATTTTCTCCTTAATTAGAGATGGCTCTCCCTATGCTTTCTGACAGGATCATACCTGAGGTATCTCAAAGCAAAGATCTTCTAATTCTGAAGATCTTCAAAGGGGGCTATTCTAAAGACTTGCTAAGGAAAGGATTCTAGGGTTTAATGAACCTCACCTTTGGGAAATATTTTCACAAACTAACCTAAATTATTCATGCAGAAGATTAAGATAATTTACATGTTCAGCAAAAAAGTCATTGTAAGAGGAAGTGGTTGAGATGTTACAAGATGATACATTCTAAACTTTTGAAAGAATTAAGAGGCACCTAGTCACTGTGACTAGACCTAGTGACAGTGTCTGAAGTTCTGGATTATTGCCTCTGAATCAAGGCTGATTTGAAAAATGGGTTAATCTTCTATTGCCTGTAAAGATTTAATATAACCTGTAAGAAAAATGGTTAGGTTAGGGAGCAGTCCCCACTCTCCATAAAAGATTTCTTTTACCGTGTTCCCTTATTACACAGATAAGAAAGGAAAATTACTTAAAGGGCAAGAATTTGAGTGAAAGATTTCAATCCACTGTTTCTCATATAATCAAGGCTTGAAAGAACACTAAGTTTAAAGTAGATAAAAGGCTGCTTCCATATCTTGGCTATTATAAATAATGCTGCAATAAACATAGGGTGTATATATATTTTCACATTAGTTTCTTTTTCTTTCTTTGAGTTCTCAGTAGTGGAAATAATGCATTATATGATATTTCTATTTTTAATTTTTTGACGAAGCAATGAAAATGTTCACCAATAGATAAATGAATAAAGAAAATGTGGCATATTTATGCAATAGAGTATTACTTGGCCATGAAAGAGAATGAAATCTTGTCATTTGCAACAACCTGGATGGACCCAGAAGATATAATGGGCAGAGAACTTTGTCTAACATATACTAAAGGAAGAAAAAAGTAAGGTACCGAAAATCATTACTTCTCCTTTTTAAATTGCTTTTTCCCCTCTTGACTATTTCTCCTTTACCTCCAACTGAAAATCAGGTAATTTATTGAAACCCTTTCTCTCCCAATATCAAAGTACCAAAGAGATAACCAAATTACTATGTATTTCAACAATCATTCATTTTCAGAGCCATCTAAGGGGTAAGTTATAAATTTTAAAAGCCAGCTTCTATAACTTCTAAAGCCAGAAAACTGTTATAAAAATATTTACTATCCCTGATACCAAGCTGATGTGAACATACAGTCATCCATTAATACTTAGACAAAATCAGGACAGATAGCACTATTCCTATAGAAGCAATTTAGGCACAAGAAGTTATATGAGATAATGCATGCATAGATATAAACAGAACCTGGATCATACTTCCCATTAACTCTTGCAATAATGAAATTACCAGCAAGTTCTGTTTCTTGTACTTTTCTATACTCTCCAAATTGCATGAAATTCATAAAAGAGAATTTTAAATGTCAAAACAAAAATCCAATAGAATACTTAGCCAAACTGATAAACTGAACAAACTCACAGAGATTGACTACATGTTCTTGCCTTCTTACAATAAGAAAACACTTCCCCAAAAAGGCCTCTAAAAAGAAAATTGAAATCAATCAAATACATACTTATGGTATAAACAGAATGTCAAACAAATTGAAAATAACATCACTTTCAGCAAATCTCTATATTTCTCAGAAAGGGGAGTCAAACACTAGTGGGCTCAGACAACATTGCTAGTACACGGAGTTTTCTGTATTCGTAGTTCCTTTCTTTCACAACACAGGCAAGCAGAACGAAGTTGGCAGTTTAATGTACACAAGACTAAAATTAGTAATCAAATATAAACTGGATTTATGTGGACCATGCCTAGATTTTAACTTCTAAATCCATGTGGTAATGAGTTCAAAAATACTCCTCAGTCCGTGTCAAGACAAAACAAAAGAAGAGAGCAAATAAGTAAAAGTGAAAAAAGAGCACCCTAAATATCAGGACTGATTTCGGTCTCCTCTTCTTCAGTCATTATCTTCCCTGTCACCTAAAGAAACAAACTCCACTCAGAGTTGGAAAGGATGGGGGAACAAATAATAGGATTCTATGTAATCATTTCCTTCTTTAAGGATTCAGCCTTGCTACCCTACAGTAGACATTCCCTAATATCTGTGTAGAGCACTTCAACATCCTTTTGTCCCTCATATCTGTTTCTCCTAATGCCTTTTAATGTCTTTGTTTCCTCGTTACAAATACCGTGTGAAGTAGGGAGCATTATTTTCCCATGTCACATCTGATAAAACGGAGATTTCGAGGGACTGCTTACTTTTTCCCACCCAAGGTCATTTAACTAGAAGACGGTGGAACCAGATTTTAGATCCGGGTCCAGCTAACTCCAAAGTCTGTGAGCTTAACTAATCTGATAATACTTCTCACTTTTGTATAGGCACAAATAAAAATCTAGCCTCATAATCTAATAATAAAAGCAAAACTAGGTTTGATTACAAATTTTCAGATTCATTGAACAATTCTGTTTATCATCTCCCAAACACTCTGCCTCACTGCATAAAACTGATAAGCAGGATTATTCAACTCCTATCACGGTAGTTGTCAAATCAGAATGACCTCTATGGGGATGAAAGACTTATATACTAAAAATTATAAGAAATTGATGAAATAACTTGAAGCCAAAAATAAATGCAAAGATATTCTGTGCTCACGGATTGGAAGAATTAGTACTGTTACAACATCCATACTACCCAAACAATCTATAGATTCAATGCAATCTCTATCAAAATTCCAATGGTGTTGATAGAGACAGAGGAAGGGAGGTGGGAGATGGGTTGGCTAGATTAGCGATGGGTATTAAGGAGGGCACTGTGGTGATCACAGGGTGCTGTATGTAAGTGGTGAATCACTGAATTCTGTTCCTAAAGCCAATATTGCACTGTATATTAACCAAAATTTAAATTGAAAAAATTTCATTGGTGTTTTTCACAGAAATAGATCAAGCAATCTTTAAATTATATGGAACCATAAAAGATCCCCCCCCAGAAAACAAAGCAATCTTGGGAAAGAACAACATAACTGGAAGCATCACATAACTTGATCTCAACCTATATTAGAAAGCTATCATAATCAAAACAGTATCAAACAGAATGGAATAGAATACACTGGCTAAAATAAAGCCATGAATATATTATCATTAATTTATGATAAAGTAGCCAAGAATATACAAGGCAGTCTTTTCAATAAATAATGTTGAGGAAAAAATGGCCAGCCACATGTGAAACAATGAAACAAGACCATTATTTTGCACCATATTCAGAAATTAACTCAAAATTGATCAAAGATTTGAATGTAAGACCTAAAACCATACAACTTTTTTTCCCCTTAAATAGTTAATTGTCAAGTTGGTTTCCATATAATACCCAGTGCTTGTCCCAACAAGTGCCCTCCTTCATGCCCATCACCCCTTTTCCCTTCTCCCCACCCCCATCAGCCCTCAGTTTGTTCTCAGCATTCAAGAGTCTCTCATGGTTTGCCTCCCTCCTCTCCCCAACTATTTTTCCCCTTCTTCTCCTTCATGGTCCTCCATTAGCTTCCTCCAAACCTACCTATATGTGCAAACATATGGTATCTGTCCTTCTCTGCCTGACTTATTTCACTCAGTGTAGTTTTGATTTGTATTTCCCTGATGATGAGGGGCACTGAGCATCATTTCATGTGTCTGTTGGCCATCTGGATGTCCTCTTTGGAGAAGTGTCTGTTCATGTCTTCTGCCCATTTCTTCACTTAAAACCATGTAACTACTAGAAGAAAATGTAAATGGCAAGCTTCTTGATACTGATTTTGGCAATGATATTTTAGATTTGATACTAAAAACAAAGACAAAAAAAGCAAATATAAACCAGTGAGACCACATCCAACTAAAAACCTTCCACACAACAAAGGAAACCATCAAGAAATCAAAAGGCAACCTACTAAATGGGACAAAATAGTTGCAAATGATACATCTCATAAGAGGTCAATATCATATCTATATATGTGTGTGTGTGTGTGTGTGTATGTATATATATATATATATATATATATATACCTTCCTCCTATATAGGATAGGTCAATATCCTATATCTATATCTATATCTATAACTCATACAACTCAGCCAAAAAAGAAACAATCTGCTTTAAAAGTGGGCAGAAGATCTGAATAAACATTTTACCAATGAACACAAATGGATGACCAAAATACACCTGAAATGGTGTTCAACATCACTATCATCAGGGAAATGCATATCAAAATCACAGTGAGATAGCACCTCACACCAATCAGAATAACTAGTGTCAAAAGATAAGGAATAAAAAGCATTGGTTAGGGTGTCAAGAAACGGGACACCTCCTCTATTCTTGGTGAGAATACAAACTGGTGCAGCCACTATGGAAAATAGTGGGAAGACATCTCAAAAAATTAAGAATAAACTACAATATGATCCAGCAGCTCCACTTCTGGATATTTATCTGACAAAAATGAAAACACTAACTCAAAAAGATATATACATCCCCATGTTCAATGCAACATTATTTCAACATTATTTACAAGAATCAAGATATAGAAGCAATCTAACTGTTATCAATGGGTAAATGAGTAAGAAAAATGTGAGATATATGTATATACACACACATATAAATACGTGCCCACATATATACACACATATATAAATCCTCATATATACACAACTCATACATATATATAAGTGTATATATATATATATATATATATATATACACACACGTATATATACACATATACACACAAAAAATGGAATATTTTTTAGCTATAAAAAGGAAATCTTGGGGTTCCTGGGTGGCTAAGTCAGTTAAACATCTGAATTCCACTCAGGTCATGATCTCATTGTTTGTGAGTTTGAGCCTGACATCGAGCTTTGCCCTGACAGTTCAGAATGTAAAGCCTGCTTTGGATTCTGTGTCTCCCTCTCTCCCTGCCCCTCCCGCACTCATGCTTGGTCTCTGTCTCTCAAAAATAAAGAAACGTTAAAAAAATTTTAATAAAAATTAAGAAACAAAGAAAGAAAAAGAAAATCTTGCCATTTGTGACATCATGTGCTAAACTTGGGGCATTGTGCTGAATGCACATACGTAAGACAGAGAAAGAGAAGTACTGTATGATCTCACTTATGTGTGGAATATAAAAACAAAAAAAAACCAAATAAACAAATAAAATAGGTTCATGGATACAGAGAACCTACACTGATTGCCTGAAGCAGGGTTGGGGGATGGGCAAAACGGATGAAGAGGGATAAAAAGTGCAAACTCCCACTCACAAAATGAATAAGTCATGGGGAATTAATGTACAGCATGGGGACTACAGTTAATAATATTGTGTATTTGAAAGTTGCTAAGAGAAAATATCTTTAAAATGTTCATCATGAGAAAATTTGTAACTATGAGTCCTGACGGATGTTAACTAGACTTAGTGTAGTGATCATTTTACAATATATATATCAAATCATTATG
This sequence comes from Hyaena hyaena, assembly GCF_003009895.1. Taxonomy (NCBI): domain Eukaryota; kingdom Metazoa; phylum Chordata; class Mammalia; order Carnivora; family Hyaenidae; genus Hyaena; species Hyaena hyaena. Next base: position 756,722 of record NW_024081403.1, read on the forward strand.
TTGCACAACTGAAACAAATATACTATCATATGTCAATTATATCTAACTTTAAAATGTTTAATTTTTTTAAAATATTTCTTTCTGAGAGAAAGGGACAGACAGACAGACCATGAGTAGAGGAGGGGCAGAGAGAGAGGGAGACGCAGCATCTAAAGCAGGCTCCAGGCTCTGAGCTAGCTGTCAGCACAGAGTTCGATGCTGGGCTCAAACTCACGAACCTGTGAGATCATGACCTGAGCCAAAGTTGCACACTTTATCAAATGAGCCATTGGGTGCTACTAACTCAAAAAAATTTAAAAGATCTGAGTATCTGATAGGACAAGCAATCAAAAAATAAATCAATAAAGCTATAAAAATATTTACAGAATATGATCAACCAACTTGAAAAAATTGATGTATCAAACACTATACCCAATGATAGAATATACTTATGCTTGAGGGGATATAAATCACTTAACAAAATAGACTACATGCTGGCTCATAAAACAAGTATTAAATATTCCATAGTAGTGTAACATACAGAGTATACTTTCTGACCGTAATGAAATTAAACAAGCACTCATTAATAAAAAGATAGCTTATGAAGCTCTAAATATTTGAAAATTAGGAAACGCATATCTAAATTATTATGGGTCAAAGAAATAAATCATGGAATTTTGACATGAATAATAATGAAGAAACAATACAGTATAACTTGTTGAATGTAGTTGAATCAAAGCGTAGAGGACAATATATCAGTGAAGATGGATAGAAAAATAGAAATATAGAAAAATATATAATCAAGCTTCTAGCCCAAGAAGAACTAGAAAACAAAAGGCAAAATAAGTTGAAAGAAAACAATGACAAGAGCAAAATAAAAAGCAAATATTCAACAAAGAGAAAAGCAACAATCCTATGAGCTCATTCACTGAAAGTATTGATAAAATTAATTAAATAAACCCTAGTAAGAATTACTGAAGGGGAAAAATAGAGAAAAACCACAAAGTATCAATAACAGAAATAAAAAAAGAGAACATCCCTACAAATTCTACAGATTTTTAGAAGATAAAGAAAAATATTATAAACACATTTCTATCAACAAATTTAAAAATTTAGAAAAAAAGACAAGTTCCTTGAAAAGCACCAACTTACCAAAATTGACATGAAAATATATAAAAACCAGAATTTTCCTGTACCTATTAAAGGAATTGAAAACATTATTTATAATGTTTCAGCCACAACAACAACAACAACAACTCTAGTCCCAGAATTACCTGGGTAATTCTTCCAAACATTTTTAAGAGACAATACTACTATTCTTACAGAAACTCTTTGAGTGAAGAGAAAAAGACACAAAGACTTGCAAGTCATTTTATAAGGTCACCATTATCTTGATACCGAAACCTGAAAGACTTCACAAGATAAGGAAGTTGCAGGTCAAGATCCTTCATAAACAGAGTCACAAAATTCTTAAAGAGATTTTAGCAAATTGAATCCAGTAAAAAAATAAATAAGTAAGGGGTATCTGGGTGACTCAGTGGGTTAAAAATCCGACTCTTGATTCCCACTCACGTCATGATCTCATGGTCATGAGATCAAGTCTCACATCAGTCTCTGCACTGAGTCTGGGGCCTGCTTGGGATTCTCTCTTTATCCTATCTCTGCCCCTCCCCAGCTCTTTCTCTCTCTCTCCCCTGCCGGAAAGTATCAACAAAAACAAAAACAAAAACAAACTTAAAATATAAAATAAGTAAGACATCATAAACAAGCTTGCTCTAGGAGTTAATTAATGGCTTCACGTTTGAAAATTGATTAATATAACTTCACCCCATTAACAAAATAAAGGATGAAAATCATGATCTCCCACATCTATTTTAAAAGGTACAAAGAAACTGTGATAAATTTTTGTATTCACTCATGATTTTTTAAAAAAATTACCTGCAAATTAGGAATAAAACACTTTGGAGGTAGAATATCTTTTGGGTAGAAATTTTCCATATAAAATTTATATGGAAATACAGAAGTCCTACAATATCCAAGGAACTACTCAAGAACAAGAAGGTCAGAAGATTTATACTCTTAGGTAGGAAGACTTATTATAAAGCTATGGTAATTAAGACTGTATAGTCTTAAACAATGGAAGAGCATATAGTCCCACAATTGGCACTCACATACACAGTCACTTGACTAATTACAAAAGCACCACATCAATTCAGTGTGGAAGAGGGCACGTGAAGAAACTAAGTAAAAAAATAAATAAGAATATCATATTCATATATATACATATATATATATATATATATCTGAATGACAGGAGGAGAAAACACTGACCCCCCCACCTCAACCACTTTCAAGGTGGATTACACATCTAATATACAACCCAGAGTAATAAATCTTCCAGAAGAGATCATAGGAAAATCTTTTGATAACCTTAGAGCAAAGACCTTTTAACTTGACCAGAATAAGCACCAATTATGAAAGAAAATATTAATAAATTGGACTTCATTTAAATTAAGAACTTGTATTGATCAAAGTACACCATTAAAAGAGTAAAAAGGTAAGCCACTGACTGGATAATATATAGGCAAAATATATGTTCAATGATGGAATAATATCCAGAATATATTCAGGACTCTTACTTATCAATGAAAAGACAGCCCTATTTTTAATAGGTTAAAGAAAAAACTTTAAAGAACTAATGCAACTGGCCAATAACCATAATAAAAAATGCTCAATTATTTAATGGAAAATGAAAATTAAACCCACAATGGTAAAATTAAATAGACAATACCAAATGGCGAGAATGTGGAGCAATGAAAATTCTGAAACATTATTCATGAAAACATGGCTGGTAAAAATATTTTGGGGAAATGCTTGGCAGCATCTACTAAAGCTATACATATGCCTATATGTGACACACAAACACCATACCTGGGTACACATCCAACACAAATGAATGTTACTGTCCACTAAAAAAATTACAAAAGAATGTTGATGACAATAATTTCATAAGTGCAAATACTGAAAAAATTCAAACATCCTTAAACAGAACAGATCAATAAATTATGATATATTCACATATTAGAATACAGTTCAGCAACACCAAAGAACAAATTACTGATACATGCAACAATACAGATGAACCTTAAATGGGAAATGTTGACCAAAAGAAGCCCTATCCACAGAAGAGTACAAACTGTATGCTCTTTCCTGATAAATGAAAGAATAGTGATATGTGACTGGGAAGGGAATGAGGAAGTCATCTAGGGTGTTAGAAGTATTTTATATTTTTGGTTGAATGATAATTACATTATAAAAATCTCACTGAGCTCCCCACTTAAGATTTGTGTACTTACGCATAATACATCATTTCTTTTTAGTGAAACAAAAAACAACTGAAAATAATACAGACACACTATACAAGGCAGTAAAAAAAAAAATGTGAATTCGAAAAGTGAGTAATACAGGAGTTAGGAGGACTCTCAGGAGTTATACCTAAAATGCAAAGTAAAGCCTTAAGATCTGAACTGACTCTTGGACAGGAATGTGATAAGCATGCAGAGTAAGTATATGAGTAAACTGCATAGTGAGGAAACATAAGGCTTATGCAATTGACAAATATTCCAAGTAAAATGATACAAATCAATGGTTTCTCAATTGTCCCCAGACCAGCAACATCAACATCACCTAGCAACTTGTTGGGAATTCCAGTTCTCAGGTCCCCTTCCAGACCAACAGAATGAGAAACTGAAGGATGGGACTCAGAAATCTATGTTTCAACAAACCCTCCAGGTGATTTGTAAAATGAATATGAAAAATTCGCGAACTGCCATTGTGAAAGAAACTGAGGGGAAATCTAGGAAAGAAGGTTTTAACTACAGTTTTAATTCCTGGGGGAAAAAAAAACATGAAAATTATTTGGGATGAAATCAATAAAATTAAATGAAAAATCAAAAATACAAGAAAGAATTGTTCTGGGGAGGTGATAGGTTTGATTTCAGACACAAAATGTACTATTCACAGAGATATCAAAACATTTGCTCAGTAGGCAGATCAAAATACAGGACTGAAAAAGAGGTCAGGTGAAACCATAAAATCCTAGAAGAGAACAGAGGCAGTAATTTCTTTGACACTGACTGTATCAACTTATTTATAGGTATGTCTCCTGATGGAAAGGAACAAAAGCAAAAATAAACTTTTGGGATTCCATCAGTATAGCTTTTGCACAACAAAGGAAACTGTCAACCAAACTAAAAGGCAACATACAGAATACAAGAAGATATTTGCAAATGACATATGAGATAAAGGGTTAGTATCGAAAATATACAGAGAACTTATAATCCAATTAAAAATGGGCAGAAGACATGAATAGACATTTTTCCAAAAAAGAAATCCAGATAACCAATGGACACATGACAAGATGCTTAACATCACTCATCATCAGGGAAATACAAATTAAAAGCACAATGAGGCATCATCTCACTTGTCAAAATAGCTAAAATCAACAACAAAAGATAAAGCAGATGCTGGCAAGAATGTGGAGAAACGGGACTGTCTTACAATGTTGGTGGAAAAGCAAACTGGTGCAGCCACTCTAGAAAACCGTATGCAATTTTCTTAAAAAGTTAAAAATAAAATTACCTTACAATCCAGAAACTGCACTACTGGTATTTACCCAAAGGATGCAAAAATACTTTCAAATGGATACGTGCACCCCAACGTGTGTAGCAACATTACTTACAATAGCCAAATTATGGAAACATCCTAAATCCATTGACTGATGAATAGATAAAGAAGATGTGGTACACACCACACACACACACCACACACACACACACACACACACACACACACACACACATACAGGAATATTATTGAGCCATTAAAAGGAATGAAATTTTGCCACTTGTAATGATGGAGCTAGAGAGTATTATGCTAAGGAAAATAAGTCAATCAGATAAAGAGGGGATTGGGGGGATGGGCAAAATAGGTGATGGGAACTAAGGTGTACACTTGCGATGAGCACCAGATATTATACAGAAGTGCTGAATTGCTATATTGTACACTAAAACTAATATTACACTGTGTGTTAACTAACTGAATTTTAAATAAAAATTTTAAAAAGATCAGAGCTAGATTACAGATGTAGGAATAGAATATGTAAAGTAATTAATTCCAAAAGAATTTATAAAGTGCTACACATTGAGAGTTCCTGGGGATATAAAGATGAACAGAAATAGGCCCTATCATTATTGCCAATAATACATAATCTACATGAGAGGTTCTCTACTTCTATATCAAGACTTCTTTCACTCTTAAAAAGTTACTGAGCACCCCAAAAAGCTTTTTTATATATATGGGGTATAGCTGTCAATATTTACCACATTAAAATCAAAGTTGAGATATTGAAATATGTGCCTATTAATTCATTTAAATAACAGTAATAAACCCTCTGCATATATTTTTATGAAGTATTTGTTTTCAAAAGCAAAAATGTATTAGTGAGTAATATGGATTTCTGCAAATCTCTTTAATCTCTAGCTTAACAGGAATAGCCAAAGTCTCCTATCTGATGTTGTATTCAGTTTATTGGATTTGCTTTCATTGACGTATGTGAAGCAAATCTCGTCTTCCACAGACAGGAAACCAGAAAAGTATTCTAGTAAGTTTTCCAGGTAATTGTGGATATTTTTCTTTGATATACATCAAAACTCAACCAGAGACAGTTTCTTAACAATTAATTGGAAGGTGATATCTGAAACAATATCAACAAAGTTTTCAAACTCCATACACATGAGAAAATTAGAGTGAACAAGGCAACTAGCATCTATTAAGACTGTTATTAAAACAGTTTTGGCTTTGGGACACCTGGGTGGCTCAGCCAGTTAAGCACCTGACTTCGGCTCAGGTCATGATCTCGGGTCATGAGTTCAAGCCCCACATCAGACTCCATGCTGGCAGTGCATAACTGGTTTGGGATTCTCACTCTTTCCTCTCTCTCTGCCCCTCCCCTGCTCATACTTTCTCTCTCCATCTCGCTAAACAAGCAAATAAACAAATAAATAAATACTGTTAAACAATCGCTTTGGCTTTGAGGACCTCCATAAGGATCTCATGGAGACCTCGAACAATCCTCAAACTAATCTTCACGAATATTTACCAAAATTGTCAACATGGTCTGTGCAGCTTTGTATAATGTGATCCATCCTACCTCTCTGAGCTCATCTTCTACCAATCTTCCCTCTGCTTCCTGTGCTCGAGCCACTGTCGCCTCCAGGTGTTTGTGGGACCCTCTAAGCACACCCCTACCTCAAAATCTTTCCTCTTGCAATTTTCTCAGCCTGAAACACATTCCTCACAGATTGACACATGTCTCATACTACCTCACTCGACTCAGAACTATAACGGTGACCTTCTTTAAAAATAGGGTCTTTGAACATGTAATCAGGTTAAGATGTGGTCATTAGGGGTAAGCCCTAATTCAATGAATGGTATCCTTAAAAGACAAGGGAAGTTTTGGCAGAGAGACACACAGAAGGACAATGCCATGTGAAGGCAGTGACAGAGATTTTAACAATACATGTATAAACCAAAGCCCACCAGGAATTTCCAGCCATCACCAGAAGCTAGGAGAGAGGCATGTAACCAATGCATCATCAGAGTCCGTAGAAGGAGCCAACACCTTGATTTCAGACTTCTAGCCACCAGAACGGAAAGAGAAAAAATTTCTATTGTGTTCAGCCACCAAGTTTATGGTACTTTTGGTACAGCAGTTCTAAGAAGCTAATGGTGATATAAATGCCTGAATAAATAAATAAATAAGGGAGATGACACTAATCCCTCATGCAGAAGTACTCCAAATAATTTATGTAGCTACTTTACCCACAAAGAAGTAGAGCATAACTCCCCACTCTCACTTAAGTATAGGCTGCACACAATGACTTCCTTCCAAAGACTATAGATGAAAGAGCAGTGTTGTGGGGACTAGCTTTATAGTGGAGAAATCCAACAAAGGTCAATATCAACACTGCTAAGGCATGTGGGTAATATGCAACAATGATATGATGTTATGAAGATGGCACTCCACCTCTAGGGCCTTCCTTCCAAAAACTCATAACCCTAGTCGAATCATGAGAAAACCATGCAACAGATTTCAAGGACATTCTACAAAATACGTGGCCAGTACTCTAATAAACTGTCAAGATCATCAAAAACAAGGAAATTCTGGAGAAATAAAATGAATTTAAAAATAAAGTTTATTGGGGCGTCTGGGTGGCTTAGTCGGTTAAGCGTCCGACTTTCGCTCAGGTCATGATCTCACGGTTCGTGGGTTCGAGCCCTGCGTCGGGTTCTGTGCTGACTGCCAGCTCAGAGCCTGGAGCCTGTTTCAGATTCTGTGTCTCCCTCTCTCTCTGACCCTCCCCTGCTTACACTGTCTCTCGCGCTCTCAGAAATAAAGCATTTAAAAAATTTGTTAATAAAAATGAAATGTTCCAATTTTTAAAGTTTTAATAAAGTCAGAGATTGTAAATATGAACTTTATAAATGAAATTATTTATGAACACCACACAGCCCCACTGACTAGCCACATGATGACAGGGGCGCCTGGGCGGCTTAGTCGGTTAAGCGTCTGACTTTGACTTAGGTCATGATCTCATGGTTCGTGGGTTCGAGACCCACGTCGGGCTCTGTGCTGACTGCCAGCTCACAGCCTGGAGCCTGTTTCAGTCTGTGACTCCCTCTCTCTCTGACCCTCCCCTGCTCATGCTGTCTCTCTCTCTCCTAGAAATAAATAAAACATTAAAAAATTTTTAAAAATAAAGTTTATTAAAAATAAAGCAATGGCCAAGAACCACTAGAATTTAGCTCACCACTATTACCAGAACAGATGAAATTATAAAGTCATTATTCAGAGTGATTCTACCTGGTTCTAAGAATAAAGTGATGGCGAAAACCCAATCCCCTCCCTGAGTAGTTTACATTCTGGTGTGAATGTACTACAATCCTTAAAAAGTCAAAGGTACGTGAAAGTTCCTACTTCACCCACAATATACAATTCCCAGTATATATACAACCCAGAGGATCCAGAACTTTGTGAGGATAGGGTAAGGGAGAAACTAATGCTTGTACTGAATTCTATTTTATAGATGGAATCCCTGTAAATCAGTAAGTGCTCCCAGTGTACTGCAACCCCTTGGAATATTGCCAGTTGGTCATTTGTTCAATTGAGTCTGGATTAAATGGATACATCTAGAAGAAACAAAGTGCCAAATTTGATAAAATTAGAAATATAAAACATGAACTTAGTGAACATTAAAGAAATTAAAGTGATGGCCAAAGATCTCTCCTTCAAAAAGCCAAGAATGTTTACCAGGTGAGTTGTACCACCTGTTCAGTTTATTGCATGAGGCTAGTGGAATTATGATTCCAAAATCAAACCATAACAATAAAAGAAGAAAAAATATATACTCACTTTATTTATCAATCTGTGAATAAAATTACTTTAAAATAACAAAATGCTACTTGGGGAGAGGGAGGGAGGCAAACCATGAGAGACTTGAATGCTAAGAACAAACTGAGGGCTGAAGGGGGTGGGGGAGAGTAGAAGGGGGATGATGGGCATGGAGGAGGGCACTTGTGGTGATGAGCACTGGGTGTTATATGGAAACCAACTTGAAAATAAACTATTAAAGAAAAAATAAATAAAAATGCTCCTCAAATAAAAAAAATAATAACGAAATGCAATAGTACATTTCAAAATCACATTTTTCAGTTTATCCCAAGAATGTAGGTATGGTTTAGCATCAGAAAAATCTATCAATGTAACTCACTATATGAAATATGTTGAAATATAAAACTGACATGATTAGGGGTGCCTGGGTGGCTCAGTCAGCTAAGCTGCTGACTTAGGCTAGGGTCATGACCTCATGGTTCGTGGGTTCAAGCCCCCATGTCCAGCTTTGTGTTAACAGCTCAGAGCCTGGAGCCTACTTTGAAATCTGTGTCTCCCTCTCTTTCTGATCCTCCCCTGCTCACACTCTGTCTCTGTCTCTGTCTCTAAAATAAACAGTTTAAAAATGTTTTAAATTAAATAAATAAAACTGACATGATAAATAAATAAATAAAACTGACATATAGCAAATGATGGGGGGAAATCCAATTCACTTAAGTCGTATCTATCATTAAAAATTCATGAAAATTTATATTAGGGATTTTTTTCAGTTTGGTGAATCAAGAGTAAAATTTTACATAGTCAACTAACTGTAAAATGTGTTCCCTGTAAGATCAAAAATAAGACAAGCTGACCCCATCACCAGATTACTGGAGGTCCTGTAAAACACCACTAAGAAAAAGAAAGGGACTGGGGGAGAAAAAGAAGAAAGAATGCAAGGAGAAAATAATTAATTTGATATAGCAGATTTTAAGAAAAAATGATAAAACCTACATGATACCCTCAATAGACACCAAAAAAATTTTTTGACTGATTTCAGTTCCCACTTCTCAACAAATGAGAAACAGAAACTTCCTCAACTTGATAAAGAACATGTCTGTAAAATCTTAACTTAATATAGCCCTTAATGTTAAGAGTCTGAATTTTTACCGCCTAAGACTAGAAACAACGGATGGATCTCTACTCCTACCATTTCAACTCAGCATTAAAATCTATGTTCTAGACAGTATTATCAGGTGAGAAAAAGAAAAAACAAAAGGTGTCCAGACTGTAAAGAAAGAAGTAAAACTCTTTATTTACATACCATGCTTCCTGTTTGTAAAAATTCCTAATGAGTCCACATTCAGAATGGGTATTTGAACTGTTAAAGAAAGTCAGCAAAATCCAAGGACACAAGATCATTTACAAAAATCAATCTTATTTCTACATACTAAAATAATCAAACTGGCAAGGATATTAGAAAAACAATCGCATTCATAATTGCATCAAAAATAAAGTACTAACAGTAATATGGCAGTTGATAAAGTAGGAAAATCCTGAGCTCACCTTTTCCCAAGGATGCACAGAAGCAACAACTGTATGTAATGCAATTTACTCTGAAAACAACCTGAAACTGGAACAGCAGATCATTTACAGCTAAAGGCATAAAGAGAAAGCAATCATGAGAAGAGAAGGAAGGAAAGAAGCCCAGTAAGGAACCAAACCATCAATATAGTGGCTACTCATAAGCAGGAGTGTTATGACAGGTGTGGAGACACAATCTGAGATGCAAGGGGATCAAGTCCCGAGTGGGGTACCCCTGGCTCTGAGCACATGCCTTGGGAAGAGGAACTCCCATAACATATGACTTTGAAAATCAGTGCGGCTGAACTCTGGGAGAACCAGAGGCTATAGGAAACTGAGTCTTTGCTCTTAAAGGGCCAGCATGCTGTATCACTTAGCCAGAGGCCCAACACAAACGGTACAGTTTCAAAAGCATCTAAAGTATATGTGGGAGCCCGACAGTGACCATAAGAAAGCGTGGTTAGGGACGCAGGGATGTGCCTGCACACGGGGCTCCCTGCCTGGGCAAGGCATGCCTGCAAACAGGATGCTCTGCCAGGAGGCCTGCACACAATATCCAAGTTTAATGGTCCACTCGCAAACGAGGGAACATGCCCTCCTTAGAAATAAGGAGGAGGCTGGAATTGTGAGCAGGCCTCTTAGTAAACATGTTGTGGTCACTTCCTCCCTTTGCTCCCCCCTGTCCTTGGAATGTGTTTGGCTACTTGCCCTTATTTTGTAAAAGAAGGTATTTTGTAAATTTCAGTTTGCATCCAGTTGCCGGGGTATAAAATAAACCGCAAGAGGGGCTTGCGTAGAATTGTTCCTCCAGCCGGAGTGGTGTCTCTGTCTGTCTTTTGTGTGTGTCTTATCCTTTGTGTCATTTCGTCCGCAACAAGTATACATGAAGGACATCTCCTGACTCATTTCAGGGCATGTGCTAGAAGGGCAGGGATCTACAGGAGCATTCTCTGGCCAGAGAGGGGCTAGTGGGTCCCATTTTTCTTGGCCTCCTTCAGCCTAACTAGCTGAATGCTTGTGGAACCAGTTCTAACATTCTCCAGCTACTCTGCTAACACTGCTTGCCCTAACACATGTTCTCCTTGGGGCCCATGCTGCTGAACTGGCCATTCTATCACACACTCCTCCAAAGCAGCCCCAAACCCATCACATTCAGGGGGCAGCCCCAGCCAAAGGAAGCACTTCAAGAGCAATTCCTGCCTTGGGATTTGGGGAGCTAGTCTCATCTATTGGTGCCTTCACAGTAACTATAGCCAGGTTTTGCAACTCCGCTGTGCCAGAAGCTAATCCTGCCCACCAGTGAGCACATAGAAATTTCAGTAGTCTTTATGGGCAACCAGGCTGAGGGCCAGCCCTGCCAAGTGGGACATCCTTACAGTGTGGCTGAGCCACAGTAGGAGGATGCATATTGCTCATAAAGGGTACACCACTGCAGCACCTGGTTCTAGTGACCAGGGGGAGAATGTTACTGAGCACCAGAGGTCATAAGGCAATTACTTTCAAGACCAGGATACGCATCTGATCTACGGAATAGATACTAACAAACACAAAGAGACAAAATGATGAGACAGAGGAATATGACTCAAATCAAGAAATGTGACAAGAATCACAGAAAAAGATAAACAAAATACAGTGAAGCAATCAATGTGAGAAAGAGCTCAAAGTAATGGTCATATAGATGCTCACTGAACTTGAGAAAAAAATGGATTAACTCAGTGAGAACACCTACAAAGAGACAGAAAATGTAAAAATAACTAGTTATAACTAAAGAATACAATAATTTATATAAAAATACACTAAAGGGAACCAAGAGCAGATTACAGAATGAAAAAGAACAGGTCTGAAAGCTGGGTGATGGGGTAGTAAAAAGCAACTAAGATGAAGAGAAGGAAAGAAAAGAATTTTTAAAAAGGAGGCTAAAGGCACCTCTGTGACAGCATCAAGTGTACTAACATTCATATTGTAGGGATCCCAGGAAAAGAGAAAGAGAGCCAAAAAAATTATTTGAAGAATAACAGCTGAAAATCTCCCTAACTTGGAGAAATCTAGGGTCAGGAAGCACAGAAAGCCCCAAACAAGATGAATGCAAAGAGGTACACAATACTCATAATAAAAATGTCAAAAATTAAAGATAAGGAGAGAATGTGAAAGACAGCAACAGAAAAGCAACTAGTTACACATGATGGAAACCTCATAAGTCTTCTTAGCTGATTTTTCAGCAGGAATTTGGCAGACTGAAAGGAAATAGTATGATATATTCAAAGCACTAAATAGAAAAACCTACAACCAGGAATACTTAACTCAATGAGATTATCATTCAGAATTGAAAGAATCATAAAAAGAAATTCTCAAAAATCAAAGGAATTCATTGCTACTACACTAGCCTTACAAGAAAAGTTAAAGGGACTTCCTTAAGCAGAAAAGAGAAGATCCTAACTACAACTCAGACAACTATAAAAGGGAAAAATTTCACTGGTAAAAGCAAACATACAGTAAAGATCAATCATTTATAAAGCTAGTATGAGGGTAAATAATATAAGTAATAAATTATACCTACAAAAATTAGTCAAGGGATATACAAAATAAAAAGATGAAGAATATGACATCATATATATAAAATATGGGAAGAGGAGTAAAACTGTAGTGCTTTTAGAATGCATTTGTACTTAAATGGCCATCAACTTAATATAGACTGCTTTGTACACAGGATGTTGTATATCAATTTCATGGTAACCACAAACCAAAAACCTCTAATAGATACACAAAAAATAAAGGGAAAGGAATCCAAACATAATACTAAACAAAGTCATGGAATCACAAGGGAAGTGAATACAAGAACAGAAAACCACAAAAACAACCAGAATACAATCACCAAAATGGCATTAAATATATACTTATCAATAATTACCTCAAATGTAAATGGACTAAATGCTCTCATCAAAATACACAGGGCTAATGAATGCATAAAAAAACAAATCCCATTTATATGTTGCTTACAAGAGACTCATTTCAGACCTAAAGACACAGGTAGATTGAAAGTGAAAAAATGGAAAAAGACATTCTATGCAAATGAATGCAAAAAAAAAAGTTGGGCTAGCAATACTTATATCAGACAAATACACTTTTTAAAAAGACCATAACAAGAGACAAAGAAGGATGTGACATAGTAATAAAGAAGTCAATCCAATATTGTACTTATCTACACAATTGTAAATATCTATCAATTGTAAATATCTACTCACCCGACATAGAAACACTTAAATGTTTAAAGAAAACATCAACAGACATAAGGGAGAAAGTGACAATAATACAGTAATAGGGAAGACTTTAACACCTCACTTTTATCAATGGATGGATAATCCAGACAGAAAATCAACAAAGCTACAGTAGCTTTGAAGAGCCTATTAGACCATATGGCCCTAATAGATAAATACAGAACATTCCATTCAAATAGAGCAAACAACATTCTTTTCAAATGCACATAGAACATCCTCAAGGATAGATCATGTTAAGCTACAAAATAAATCTGAATAAATTTGTAAAGATTTAAATCTTATCAAGCATCTTCTGTGACCACAAAATTATGAAACCAGAAATCAATTACAAGAATAAGACTGGAAGGAATACGCACATGTGAAGGCTGAACAACATGCTACTAAACAAACAATGGGTCAAAGAAAAAAACCAAAAAGAAATTTTTAAAATATCTGATAACAGGTTCACAGCAGATCGGTCCTAGGAACCTTGGAACACCAGAAGGGACTGGTATAATATATTCAATGTGCTAAACAGAAAACATATGCAATCAAAAATACTTTATCCAGCAAAGGTGTCATTCAGAATGGAAGGGAAAATAGTTTCCCAGACAAACAAAAACTAAAGGAGTTTGTGACCACTAAGTCAAGAAATATTTCCCTGCAAGAAATATCACAGGGAACTCTTTGGGGGGACAAAACCCAAAAGCAACAGAGACTAGAAAGGAACAGAGAACATCACTAGAAACACCGACTTTAGAGGTAACACCACTGCACTAAATTCATATCTTTCAAAAGTCACTGTGAACGTAAATGGACTAAATGCTCCAATCAAAAAACAAAGGGTATCAGAATGGATTAAAAAAAAAATAACAAGACCCATTTATATGCTGCTTACATGTGAGTCATTTTAGACTTAAAGGTATCTGTAGATTGAAAGTGAGTGGACGGAGTATCATCTATTATGCTAATGGACATCAAAAAAAAAAGCCATAGTTATATCAGACAAACTACATTTTAAAACTAAAACTGTAGCAAGAGATGAAGAAGGGGTTTAGATCATGATTAAGTGGCCTATCAATCAAGAAGATCTAAAAATTATATTTATTCCATCAACTTGGGAGCACTGAAACATATAAACCAATTAATGACAAACATAAATAAACTCATTGATAATAATACAATACGAGTAGAAGACTTAACACGTCACTAACAAGAATGGACAGATCATCTAAACAGAAAATCAACAAGGAAACAATGGCTTTGAATGACACCGTGGACCATACAGGCTTAAGAGCGATATTCAGAACATTCCAACCTAAAGCAGTGGAAAACACATTCTTTTCAACTGTACATGGAACATTCTCCAGAAGAGATAACATCTGGGTCACAAGTCAGCTCTCAACAAATATAAAAAGACTGAGATCATACCATGCATATTTTCAGACCACAACACTATGAAACTTGAAGTCAACCACAAAAAAAAATTTGGAAAGACCACAAATAGATGAATATTAAAGAATATTCTACTAAAGTATGAATGGGTTAACCAGGAAATTAAAGATATTTTTTAAAAATACATGGAAGCAAATGAAAATGGAAACACAACAGTCCAAAACCTTTGGGGTGCAGCAAAGGTGGTCCCAACAGGAAAGTATATTGTAGTACAGGTCTACCTCAAGAAGCAAGAAAAGTATCAAATCCACAACCTAACCTTACACCTTAAGTAGGTAGAAAAAGAAAAGCAAGTAAAATCTAATGCCAGCAGAAGAAGGGAAATAATAAAGATTAGAGCAGAAATAAATGATACGGAAACAAAGAAACAGAAAACACAACAGATCAATGAAACTAAGAGGTGGTTCTTTGAGAAAATTAACAAAACTGATAAACCTCTAGCCAAACTTATTAAAAGGAAAAGAGAAAGGACCCAAATAAATAAAATCAGAAATGAAAGAGGAAGGATCACAACCACCAGCACAGAAATACAAACAATTTGAATATTATGAAAAATTATATGCTAACAAGCTGGGCAATCTGAAAGAAATGGACAAATTCCTAGAAGCATACAAACTACCAAAACTGAAAGAGGAAGAAATAGAAAATTTGAATAGACCCATAACCAGCAAAGAAGTTGAATCGGTAATCAGAAATCTTGAACAAAGTAACGTCCAGGATCAGATGGCTTCCCAAGGGAATTCTACCATTCTTCGCAAACTGACTCAAAAAGTAGAAACGGAAGGAAAGTTTCCAAACTCATTCTATGACACCAACATTACCTGAATTCCAAAACCAGGCAAAGACCCCACTAAAGAGGAGAATTACAGGCCAATATTCCTGATGAACATGGATGCATAAACTCTCTGCAAGTTACTAGCAAATTGAACTTAACGTACATTAAAAGAATTATTCACCACAATCAAGTGGGATTTATTCCTGGCCTACAGGAGTGGTTCACTATTCACAAGCCAATCAGTGTGATACACCACACTAATAAAAGAAAGGATAAGAACCATATGATCTTCTCAATCAATGCAGACAAAGCATTTGATAAAATACAGCATGCATTCTTGTAAAAAAACCCTCAACAAAGTAGGAATAGATGGAACATTTCCTAATAGCATAAAAGCCATTTGCAAAAGACCTGCAACTAATATCATCCTTAATGGGTAAAAGCTGAGAGCTTTTCTTTTACAGTCAGGAACAAGACAGGGATGTCCACTCTCATCATTACTATTTAACATAATACTGAAAGTCTCAGTGTTAACAATCAGAAAACAAAAAGAAATAAAAGGCATTCAAATTGGCAAGGGAGAAGTCAAACTGTAACTACTTGCAGATCATAGAATATTCTATGTAGAAAACCCTAAAGACTCCACAAAAATTGGTAGAATATATGAATTAGGCAAAGTTTCAGGACATAAAATTAATGTACAGCAATCTACTGCATTTCAATACACCAATAATGAAGCAACAAAAAAAAAATTAAGGAATTGATCGCATTTATAATTGCATCAAAAATTATAAGATACCTAAGAATAAACCTCACCAAAGAGGTAAAAGATCTGTATGCTGAAAACTACAGAATGCTTATAGAAGAAATTGAGGAGGACACAAAGAAATGGAAAAACTCATGGTCCTTGATTGGAAGAACAGACATTGCTAAAATGTCTATACTACCAAAAGCAATCTACACATTTAATTCAATCCATACAAAATACCACCAGTATTTTTCACAGAGCTAAAACAAACAATCCTAAGATTTGTATGAAATCATAAAAGACCTCATATAGCCAAAGCAATTCTGAGAAAGAAAAGCAAAGCTGGAGGCATCACAATTCCAAACTTCAAGCTACAGTACAGAAGTGTAGTCATCAAAAACAATATGGTACTGGCACAATGCCAACAAATTGGACAACTTAGAAGAAATGGACAAATTCCTAAACACACATTCACTACCAAAATTCACACGGGAAGAAATAGAAAACCTGAACAGACCCATAACGAGTGAAGAAATCGAATCAGTGATCAAAAATCTCCCAACAAATAAGAGCCCTGGACCTGATGGCTTCTCTGGGGAATTCTCCCAGACATTTAAAACAGAATTAATCCCAATTCTTCTCAAGCTATTCCAAAAAATAGAAA
>NW_024081403.1:774263-943504 GCF_003009895.1 Hyaena hyaena
CAAGAAACGGATCCCATTCACAATTGCACAAAAAACCATAAAATACCTCGGAATAAACCTAACCAAGGATACAAGAGATCTGTATGATGAAAACTATAGAAAACTTAGGAAGGAAATTGAAGAAGACACAAAGAAATGGAAAAACATTCCATGCTCATGGATAGGAAGAATAAATATACTTAAGATGTCATTACTACCTAAAGCACTCTACACATTCAATGCAATTCCAATCAAAATTGCACCAGCATACTTCTCAAAACTAGAACAAACTATCCTAAAATTTGAATGGAACCACAAAGACCCCGAATAGCCAAAGTAATCCTGAAAAATAAAACCAAAACGGGAGGGATCACCATCCCAGACTTTAGCCTCTACTACAAAGCTGTCATCCTCAAGACAGTATGGTATTGGCACAAAAACAGACCCATAGACCAATGGAACAGAATTGAGAACTCAGAGTGGACCCAAAAGTATACAGCCAACTGATCTTTGACAAAGCAGGAAAAAATATCCAATGGAAAAAAGACTGCCTTTTTAACAGATGGTGTTGAGAGAACTGGACAGCAACATGCAGAAGAATGAAACTAGATCATTTTCTCACACCATGCCCAAAAATAAACTCAAATCTTTATATGGTACACCTAAAACTAATATATGTCAATAATATTTCAATTAGAAATACAAAAAATTAGGTGCCTGGCTGGCTTAGTCGGTAGAGCATCTGATTCTTGATCTCAGGGTTGTGAGTTCAAGCTCCCCACTGAGTGCAGAATTTACCTAAAAAATTAAATTATCAAAATAAGTATCCATTTGGGACACCTGGCTTGCTCAGTGAGTAGAATATGGAACTTTAATCTCAAGGTTTTGAGTTCAAGCCCCATGGTGGATATAGAGCTTATTTTAAATAAGTAAATAAAAATTTAAAAGTAAGCCACAAAAGAAATTTTTTTAAAGAATTGGAAATTCAAATAAGATCAAAATATTCAGAAATAAATTTAACAAAAAGTGGAAAACTTGTACACCAAAAATTACAAAATGTTGAGGAAAAATACAGAAGATGAGAGAGACATTTTATGCTCATAGATTTGAAGACTCAATATTATTAAAATGTCAATACTCTCCCAAATCTCTCTCAAAATCCCTGAAGTTTCTCTTGCAGAAACTGACAAGCTGATTCGAAAATTTATATGGAATAGAAAAAGATCTCAACTGCCAAAAAAAATCTAACAAGAACATTTATTTTTAGTTCATTGAACACATTTTCCTTTAATTCTATGAATATATTTATAATAGTGGCTTTGAAGTCTTAGGCTGCTAAGTCAACATCTGGACCCATTTGAAGTCATTTTCTATTGACTCACATTTTTCCTGAATATGAGTCATACCTTCCTGTTTCTTTGCATGTCTAGTAATATATGGTTGGAAACTAGACATTATATAATAATGTTGTAGTGATTTAGAATTGTGTTGTGTTCATCTGCAGACTGTTGCTTTTTGTTCTACTGGGTAATTCACTTGCCTAGATTGAAACTGGAAACTTAGTCTTTCCTGGGTTATGTTACTGCTGATATATTTGTTCTAATCTTATAGGTTGTAGTAATTGCTATGTTACCCTGGGGCACACCCTGTGCCTGTGTAATTTCACAGTCTTCCAAGGATTTGGACAGATACTACACTTACATTTGAGAGATCGCCCTCAAGTTTCCTTGCTTCTAGGCAACCCACCCTCCAACCAATTTCAAGGCAATCTGTCATCCTCAGGCTCTATCCTAAATTTTCACTTGTATTTTTTTTTTTTTTTTTTAGTAAAGCAAGTGCATTTTCTGATCATGTGCAGTTTGGACAGGATAAAGCTTTATCTATCAATAAATTTACCAGGAAAAAGATGCCACTATATGCAATAAAATATATTTATTTCTCATATGTAAAAAACAGGTCTAAAATTTGGAAAATACAATCTTTCTTTGTTATCACTACAGATGCATTCATTGTCCTCTGGTATATAACATCGCAACAGAATTACCATGTCAGCCTAATTTTTGTTACTTTGTAACTGAGGTATTTTTTTAACCTCTATGCTTCCATGATTTTTTAATCTAACATTTGAGATATTTTACAAGCATATATTTTGGAGTAAATGTCTTCTTATTTATACTGAAATGCAATGATTTTTTTTAGTATGGATACGTAGAAGAGAGATTTAAGATTAGCTTAGGGAATGCTAAAGAAGCTTCTAAAATTTCAATGGCAGAGTACAAACTAGAAGGGGGAATTTACTTAGAAGGGGAGTTTAAGATTCCCCAAAGGAAATCTGATACGAGGACAACTCATGGTTTTTCATTTAAAAAAATAAAATTTATTTCTGAGAGAGAGAGAGTTAGTGTGAGCAGGGGAGGGTCAGAGAGAGAGGGAGATACAGAATCTGAAAGAGGCTCCAGGCTCTGAGCTAGCTGTCAGCACAGAGCCCGACACGAGGCTCGAACCCATGAATTGTGAGATCATGACCTGAGCCAAAGTTAGACGCTTAACTGACTGAGCCACTCAGGTGCCCCCATAGTTTTTCATTTTAAATTTGAGTAAACTAGTATCACTAATTTTATATTATTTGTACCATATTATTATCCGGCAACATCCTTGTTCTGTAACTTCAGCTACACAATGTTACTGACCATACATTCAGATAGGAAACTGAACTGAAGATGAATCCTTGGCCTAGTCTTTAAGAAAGCTTCAAATTACTTAGCTATTGTATTAGTTATGATCATTTTAGAAATTTCAGAGGACAATTCTAATGGGAATTGTGGCAAAAACTGAGGAAGCAATCATCTGAAGTTATGGAAAAGAATTCTCTTATATTCCTTTGATCTCTTTCTCTCAAAGGAAATAAAACCATACCTTTGGTATACCAGTGGTCAAATTTTAAGCCTATTAATTAAGAGAAAAAAATTTAAACAAAAATTTTAAAAGCATAGGAATGCTGGTCTCTATAGAAAAGTGAATGCTCTTCTCCATTTCTTTACCCAAAGGACGGACACACACACACATACACACACACACACACACACACAACTTCATGCCAACCTCAGAAAAAAGGCTGTTATCATGTAACCAATGACCAGACATAGAGACATGGAACCAGCTGGTTCCACTTGCTAGTGACCAGATCACCATACTTGGTTAAAAGGAGAAACAGAGATATGGACGATTTTATCATCCTTCACACTACCACATGACTGGAATATTTAAAAGGGTTGTGCTGACTCAGTCAGCCTTCACTTTTTCTCTCTTCCTTTTTTAGACTGTCTTCCTCCCCAGATTGTGGAGAATTCAGAATTGGCTGGTATTTAATTCTTTGCTGTGTCTCTTTTATTGTCATGGTCTTGAAAAGGTTAGAGGGGAGCATCTAGAACAGTTTTCCTCTTCATATAATCACTGTTCTTCAGATGCCTACCTTTTGGACAAGGCTAGACATATGGTGGGCACTTTCTGATAGTCTTTAAATAATATATGAACAAATAAACCTACCATCACCTAGATTTTTATTTGGGACTCTTGAACCATTGTGTATTTTCCTTGCTCGAAAACTACTTTCTTTTCTTTATTCCATGCCCTGTTTTGTTTTGTTTACATCTGTGTATGTTATTTTAATGTTTATCAATTATTCTGAAAGGAAATAATAATCTCAGGCATATCAATTTATTATCCCATGCAGATCTACATTATAACTGAATTTTGTAAACAGATGGATTATTGTTGAGAAAGGTATGTTAAAATCTCCCATTATGTTTGTAGGTTTGTCTATTACTCCTTTTCCCTAAGTCGATTTTTCCTTTACTTTGCTTTATATATTTTGAGGTTATGTTATCAGATAGCTTTCCTAGCAAAGCTTTTACCACCACAGAGTGTTTCCCATTATATCACACTAATGCCTCTTATTTTAAAGCATATTTTTCTGATATTAACACATATGTTAACTTAATTATGGTTATTATTTGCATGGAATCTATTTCCTCATTCTTTAATTTTCTACCTTTCTGCATCTTTACCTTTAAATGTGTCTCCCCAACAAAATAAACAATCAACAAAACTAAAAAGCAGGCTACAGAAAGGGAAAAGATATCTGCAAATGACATTTCTGATAAAGGGTTAGTATTCAAAATCTGTAACGATGCTATCAAACTCAACGCCCAAGAAACAAATAAGCCAGTAAAGAAAAGGGTAGAAAACATGAATAGACACTTTTCCAAGAAAGACATCCAGATGGCAACAGACACATGAAAAGATGCTCAATATCACTCATTACCAGGGAAATACAATCAAAACCATAATCAAGTACCACCTCATACTTGTCAGAATGGCTAAAATTAACAACACAATAAAATACAGGTGTTGGCAAGGATATGGAGAAAGAGAAACCCTCCTCTACCGTTGGTGGGAATGCAAACTGTAGAGCCATTCTGGAGAACTATATGGAGGTTCCTCAAAAACTTAAAAATAGAACTTCTCTAGGACCCAGGAATTGAACTACTAGGTATCTGCCCAAAGGATACAAAGATGCTGATTCAAAGGGGTACACTCACCCTGATGATTGTAGCAGCATTATCAACGATACTCAAACTGTGGAGAGAGCCCAAATGTCCATCCTCTGATGAATGGATAAAGAAAATGTGGTATGTACATACATTGGAAAATGACTCAGCCACCAAAAAGATGAAATCTTGCCATTTGCAATGATGTGGATGGAACTAGAGTATATTATGTTAAGCAAGATAAATCAGTTAGACAAAGACAAATACCATGTGATTTCACTCATACATGGAATTTAGGAAACAAAACAGATGACCAAAGGGGAGCAGGAGGGAAGAGAGGGAAGCCAACTATGAGAGACTTTTAAAAACAGAGAACAAACTGACAGCTGATAGAGGGAGGTGGGTAATAGAAAGGCTAGATGGGTGATCGGTGTTAATGAGGGCACTCGTGATGAGCACTGGGTGTTGTATGTAAGTGATGAATCACTGAATTCTACTCCTAAAACCAACATTGTACTGCAGTTAACTAACCAAAATTTAAATAAAAAATTTGAACAGGAAAAAAATTAAAATATATTTCTTATGAACAGCAATTTTTAAAGAAATTTTATTTTAAAATAATTATCAGCTTACAGGCACTTGAGAAGAAATTACAGGAAGAATTACAGATTTATAGGAAGTTTGAAAGCTATTACCTTCATTCAGTTTCTCCCAATGGTTACATCTTACATAAACCATGGTACAATATCAAAACTAGTAAACTGACGTGGATACAAGACATGTGTACAGATCTAGGTCATTTTATCTAGTTTTGTGTAACTACCAATGTAATCAAGACACAGCACTATTCTGTCATAGATCCACAAAGACCTAAACAGCCAAATAAACAAGATAAATTAGCCAAGTAATGCAGGGTAGGCTTCGTCAGTGCTCTCTCCTACCCACCACATAATATGGTGGCCTCTAAATGAAGTGGCGTGTTGCAGGCATGTGGTAAAACTGTAATCAGCGAGGTCTAGTTCTCAGGATTCAAATGGGATTCAATGTTGTCATTAAGGCTGTCTCTGTCACCCTCTGTGGCGGCTGCATTATCAGGTAGGCTTCTTTATGTGGTGGAAAAGAGGACTACAGGAGGGCTTCTGGCTTCCATAATCCACACAGAGAGTGATTCCTGAGAAAACGGCTGGGCCCTCTTTAACTCCAGGCTAAATACTCAAAGGATAGTGAGTCATGTCCCTGCCTTTGGACTGGTCACTGCATTTAGGAGATGGATGTCTGCATTGTCCAGATTCAGGTGTGACTCTCCATTATGGTGGTGAAGTGGGACCCCATAACGGTATCCCTCCCATCGCCAAAATCATATGGAGGGAGAGAGCGGCCACTCCTAAAATGAAGAGATCTTCTGTTACCAGAAGAGGGAGGCAGGCAGAAACAAGGGGACTGTGATACAGGCCTGGGCAGAGAATCACTGTTCTACACATTCTCCCGGAGAGTTATTTATTCTCAGGCCTTCAGCTTTCACTTCTCCCTGGGGAATTCTCAGACATATATCCAGAGCCCTAGTCTCTTCACTGAATTTCAGATGTGGCATTTATAATGATCTGCAAGTGTTCTTTCTTAAATTTTATTATCACACAGCTTAACACGTATGGATGCAATCTCATCATTTCCTCACCAAACTAGCTTCTCCTCCGTGTTGTCATATTTCAGGCAACGTTTGTGTCGTTATTCAGCCTCCCCCATGTAAACCACTGGAGACATTCCCCACACCACGTCCCCACCTCCGCAGATCTCCCCAATTGCTCCTACGTAGCATCTCTCCCAACTCCCCCTTGCCTTTCCCACCACTATTTTTGAATCCCAGATTCCATGATCTTTCTCATCCTAACCTCTACCTTCCCCATTCTGCATACTGATATCAGATGAATCGTCTCAAAACTGTGCTGGACTTTCACTCCCAAAATAAAAAAAGATAAAATCAATTTTCTCTATTGTTTATAGGATACAGTCCAAAACACTTGGCCTGATATTTTGATATCTGCTATAATCTGGCTCCAATCCACTTTTCCAATCTACTTGATTATCATTTGCTTATAGAGACCCTCTGATCCAGCCAAACTGATGTCCTCATCATTCTCCACATACACTATGTGCATTAGAACCTTCCTCTTATGCTTTTGTTCATACTGAGTCTCCTGCCTTGAAATCTTTCCTAATTCTTTTCTCCTTATTTCAGTCCTAGCTCTTTTAATACCCACCCCAAATTTCATTGCTCCCTGAAACCTTTCTTTAGAACTTAAGCAATATGCTGGGTCCCTCCTCTATGGGCAAGCAGGATCACTACTCATTTAGTAACACTACATGAGCCCTCTTTTTTGTAGTCAGGTAAGTCGCTCTGTGTGTCACAAGCCAACTAAGCCTTGCCCCCAGCTCCGGACACCCTCCTATCTAACACAGGTCATGTACTAGAAATCTCTAGATCTTAAGTCAGTCTCATTGGCAAAGGCCAGATGCCTGGTGTGAATGAGTTTGTATACCAGTGTGGTCCCTGAATTGCAAACTTTCTATGCTCCCAAGAGTGCTGGCATGGTCTAGAGTGCCAAATTTCTGTTTTAAATTGTTCTTCACTTCTCCAGTTCTTTCTGGAAAATGAAGTTCAGCTCTGTATTTCAGCCCATTCACTGTGACTCCAGAATCTTTTCAAGCTCTTGTCAGCCTGCTTTTCTGTGACCCTGTCTTCTGGGCAATTCACTCCCAACAGACCTCTCAAAGATGATACTGCCATCCTATAGATCAGTTACCATTTCTACTGCTGTTACTTTAAATTCCTCTTTGGCAGAGATTTACTTTATGTCTTTCTGTCCTCAGCAAATAGCACACAGTAGGTACCTAAGTCATGCTTTTGAACCAAAACACAAGAAACAAAAGAAACAATCTCCACTAAATAAGACCTCCATTAATATCTGTGCTTATATCAATCGTGCCAATTTTGTCCTGTCCCTTTGAACATGACCTAATGGACAGTTAGTTCCCCACCAAGGATCACTTCTTCTTGTTTCAGTCTTGTCCAAATACACTTCTTTCTCCTCCATAACTGTCCATACTATTGACTTCCCAGAATGCTTCAGTCATGAGTTATGGCATTTGCCACTTGCCATCTTAGACTGGTATTTGTTGGGGTAGCTCTGAGGGCAGACACTCTTATCTAATTTCTTGGACTCTACCAAATAGCCTAGTGCCCCCAAAACACCAGGCACTCAGTAAGTTTTGTTGATGATGATCAAAGTTTACTGTATAAAGTTGAAATGCTCTGTTGTCTGTTAGTCCTGTAATAGGAATTATCTATCAATGACTCAGTATTAGAATTGGTTTCTTAATCCTTGATATATCTCTGGACTGTGCCAGATTTGGGTACTTACTCCAGATTTACAGGACTTCCCAGTCTCCTTCCCGAAGAATTTTAATAAAGCTTTTTCACAATGTAATTATGACTATAGAGTAATAAGAAAAGTTTTATTTATAAAAAGGAGGGAGCTATTAGCTCAATTTGATGCACACACACAAAAAAACGGACAAATGTTAATTTTTAAGTAAGAGTAAAATTCTCTGTTTGAAACTTCTAAATAAAGCCGCCTTTATTTCAGTGTTAATTACTTTATCTCTTTTTAGTCTGGATTTAAAAGCCTTTTGTTGTATCTTTGCTCTTACTAATATTGCCATGCAAGATAAGCATTATATCATCATTTGAATCTTGAAGTCAACATAAAGTATTAAGGCACCCATTCAACTTTAAAAGTAGTCGATCGACACTCAGTGTTTTTGTCGGATATACTATGAAGGTCTAATTAAGTTGCTTTTACTTTAATCAGGTGATTAGAGACTTTATCTCAAAGTTAGTTTTGATTCATTGGAAATAAAAATGACTGTGTATCTTAGAGGGAAAGATGAAGCAACTAAATTATTTTTGCCTGAAGGGGAACAAACCCGAACAGTGACTTGATAGAATTCTTTAAGGATGTAAGAGTTACTGTAAAGAGAACAGTGGCCTCGTTTTACCCATACTTGAGCTGGTAATGGACTCTGCACTGGCAGTTTTGAAGAAGCCAGAGGTACTGCAGCTGCATTTAGTGCCAAACTGGAAGGCAGACACACTGTCCTCTGGCCAGACTAGACATCAGATAAGTCCTTCCAACTTCCAGAGGAATGGAGAGGGGACAGAATGAGCCAGATGGTAGGGACTGGAGTCCATCCTAATCTGATGGTCAAAGCATCTCACACTGCCCTGGAAAGGCCCTCATATTCCCTGATTCCTTCCTTCATAGATGAACATTCCTAGGAGTGAAGAGACAGTCTCCCAACCTAAATTCTCCCCCTGATTCTGTCAGACTTTAAAAGACTCAGCTACACCCTCATTTTTGAAAAGCCAGTTTTTATTTTAACTCATCCATCTCACTTCAAGTCTGGCAACTAACGCTATTTATTTCCTCTATTCACTAAGGAAATGGAATTAAATTGCTTCGGGGAAAAATTCAGAATATATATAAAGAACTATGTCCTGACTCCAAAGTTTGTTGGATCTGGAGCAAGTTGTTGAGAGGAACTGTCAAATCTTCTTCCAGAACCAACCTTGGAGTGAAAACACAAGCAAGGCTCCCAGCTGGCCTCCCTAGTGGAAGAGTCAGAATGTCACTTACCACCCTCTGACGCTTCTGAATTTCAGGAATTAGATGACATACTCAAGAGTTCAATGGCCGGGGGTGCCTGAGGGGCTCAGTCAGTGAAAGCATCAGACTCTTGGTTTTGGCTCAGGTCATGATCTCAGGGTTTGTGAGTTCGAGCCCTGTATCAGGCTTTGCACTGTAAGTGTGGAGCCTGCTTAGGACTGACTCACTCTCTCTCTCTCCCCCCGCTCAAATTAATAAATAAACCTTTTTAAAAAAATTTTTTTTAATGTTTTATTTATTTCTGAGAGACAGAGACAACGTGAGAAGGGGAGGGTCAGAGAGAGAGGGAGAAACAGAATCCGAAGACAGGCTCCAGGCTCTGAGCTGGCTTTCAGTACAGAGCCCGACGCAGAGCTCCAACCCCCCAACCATGAGATCGTGACCTGAGCCGAAGAAGGACGCTTTACTGACTGAGCCACCCAGGCACCCCATAAATATTTTTTAACAAAGTTCAAATGCCTGAATCCCCAAATCCAGCTAATGGTGTTATTTTGTGGCCCTTTATTTATTCAAAGGATTATTTTATTAACATATTCTAAGGATCTAGATACTTTAAACCTGGATTTCTTTTTTCAGTATTGGACTGAGATCAACTACACTGAATTCCTATTAAGAACTCTTGGAGATACTGTCCATACTCTTCTCATTTCCAAAAACATCAGTAGCTTTCCATTCATTTGCACATTGGACCACATTCTTCCTTCTCTGATATCTTTCTTCTGTAATTAGGTATTTTTTTTTGAAGCAACATTTATCTTTGTTAATCTAGTGGTTCTTCCCTTCTTTTGAAAAAATGTACTTTAAAAGGCAAACATCAGAATCTCCGCTTCTGTAACAACTGTCCCATCACTGTCCTTATTCTCATTTTCTCTGCCCCACTCTATTTCTTATCCTCATTGCTCACTTATAGTTTGGATTCTCTTCCTTCCATTTATTAGATATAGACAACTTTCTGCAATGACCTCTCTTGTCAAAGGGTATTTCTCTATATCCCTTTCCTCCTTGAAATCTCTGGGGCAACATACAGCTCACTCCTCAAAAGGGACCTAGCCTTGCGCTTTGCAAGACTGCATTCAGTGGTTCTTCTGTTTCTCCGGAAGATCCTTCTCCATCCCCTCTGCTGGCTCTGTGCCTCATCCCCCCTCTTACCTGCTGATATGCCTCAGGACTTACTCATCCTCCGCCCTCTTTCCTTTGTACACTTACTCATTCCTGGAAACACAGCCATTCTCAAGGCTACATTGACCACGTTTTGCTTCTGACTTCCAAATTTACATCTAGAGGGGTGCCTGGTGGCTCAGTCAGTTGAGCGTGCGACTTCAACTCAGGTCATGATCTCACAGGCCATGAGTTCGAGTCCTGAATCGGGATCTGTGCTGACAACTCAGAGCCTGGAGCCTGGTTCTGATTCTGTGTCTCCCTCTCTCTCCCAGCCCCTTCCCCACCCAAGCTCTGTCTCTTAGTCTCAAAAAAAAAAAAATCCTTAAAAATAAATAAATAGATTTACATCTCCAGCCTTAAACTGTTACCTAGTCTAAAATTTTCAATTGCCCAATGCTATCAGGGAGAGTTCCATTTTACAATTTCTAAGACTAGGAAATTTGAATTCATCTTTTACTCTTTTCTCTCCTTCCTACCCTGCCTATTTTCCTTAATGGAAAGCAATCTGGAAGCCCACTAGAACAAAATGGGCTACACCCACTCCAGGATACGCACATGAGGAGTCCTGGAACTATGTTGAGTGGGAGGAGTGTGTGTGTGTGTGTGTGTGTGTGTGTTTCTGAGTATATCTGTGTAGAGGGTCAGTCTACAGTACAGATCAGTAACAGTCTACAAAGAGTCTTTACTAAGACAGGCTAAATAAGTAGAAGCCTGAGAAACTGTAACACTGAGATCATATATATAAGAATATATTATCAAGATAGAAAGTCAAATTGGCATAAATTTAAAAGTTCAATGATAACCAAACTGGTAAGTGAGGAAACAGGTACTTTCATCAAAAGGAGCATTCATGTAATTATACAGCTACTTGGGAAAACAACTTCAGAGTGCCTCTGACAAATGTAAGTACACATACTCTATGACCCAGCAATTTCACTCACTCATATGTAATATATACCCTCATATGAATAAAAGGGTTTGCTTAAGAATTTCCTTGCAACATTGTTAATATTTAAGTATCAGAAATAATCTGTATGTCACAACTAGCAAATGTTTAGTAAACTATGCTGTATCTATTACTTTCGAATACTACATGGAAGTTCAAGATTGAGGTAGAGGTGTTGTAATACAGAACCTTGTAATACAAGACATGGTGTTAAGTGAAGAAAGCTATGCTGCAGAATAAAACATATAATGTATCATTTATATAAAAATATACTCATATATGAACAACATTCAAACACTGTCTTCCTTTCAGAGAGATGTGAAGCAGACAACTATGTCACAGAAGATCTACACAGCAAACTGTTAAGAAGGATTCATTCCGGGGAAGCAGCAAAGGGCCGAGGCTGGAATAGTGTCAAAGAGGACTTGATCCTTATCTGCAAGTTAGTTTTTTATGATAAGGATAAGTTATGTGTGTAGCAATTATATAATTATTAGAGAGACGAATAGAGAGGGAAATGGAGAGGGAGAGCAAGACAGAAAGAGAGAATGAGACAGAGCAAAGAGGAACCAGGGAATGAAGCAAAGCTAAGAAACCAAAAAGCCAGAAATGAGCCAGGGCACAGCTGGTTCAAAGACAAGTTAAGGAGCTAGGTCTGCAGACACAGCCTGTCCACTGCAGTGTTCCTCCAACAAGTGCTTCAGCACACTTGGCAGGCCCAGAAGTGTCCAGAAAGGAACCAAGTTGTGCTGGAAGGAGTGGCCACTGCAGACAAGGTTGGTGGTGCCAGCAAAGCAGTTGCTGGTTAGTGTCTTGGGATGACGTGGTGCAGATCAGGTTTAGACCACAGCCATGGCTGGATAAAAGGAGGGGTAGTCAATGGGCAGCAGGTTCCAGAAGAATCCACAGACAAGGCACACTGAAGTTTGGCCAATGGGTACATGTCCCACATACAGCGAAGGCAGAAACAGCTCTATAGAGTCAAAGTTAGATGCACATTTCAGGGATAAGTGCCAATGAGTTTTGTATTTCTGTGGGAGACTGAAATATCTGCTGTTTTTTACCTTAGATAGGTTTTCTTATCAGTCCTGTGGTGAGGTAATGCTCTAACCCTAAAAACATCTTAAATTTCTCCCCAGTTCTTAGTGGAACAGATTCCTGGTCCACTTGGATTATTAGGAGAGCCCAACAAAAGGCTTCACTCTCTCTTCATTACAATGCAGAAGTACCAAATTAATTTTCATAAAGTATCACTTGCCTGTTATTAATTCACTTAAGACATAGCAGTAATTCTCCTTTGCCCACAATCTATCCCAACCCAGCATCAGAATCAAACTCCTCTGTTTGTTCTAAAATGTCTCAGGAGTGTGAACCATACCATGCTTAGCTACCATTATCTCCCTCTCTGCCCATAACCTACATCATTGCTTCCTCAGAACACTGGAGAAGAGCCCCCAAGTCTACTCCTTAGAAAGTCTACAAAGCCAAAGGAAGACCTCAGAGGAGTCCCTTAATGTGTTTTCTTCTCAATGTGGCCTAAAATCATGCACATGATTCAAAGAAGACTGTTTTCTCTGCTTCTCACCTATTATCCTCTTTCCTTTCATGAACCAAAGGAACTCATCCATTGATCCTCTCTCCATGCCCTGAACCATACCGCTTTCACACTAGTCTGTTTTCCTTCTCTTCAATTCAGGTCAGGCTCTTCATGCACTCCATTCTGGTGCCTCTGCTCCTGCTATTAGCCAGCTCCTGAAAAGCTCTCCCCTCTCCATCTCACCAGCTCCCACACACACCTCCATCAGTCTGCATCTCTATCATGTAGCCTTTGCTAGTAACGTCAGCCTAGAGAGGTTGATCCCCTCCCTAATTCTTGCAGTATTTATATAATATCAGAAAATAACACTAATATAGATTTTACTGTTCTTCATTATTTCATGTGTGCATGTATTCATCTCCTGAGTGTAAGTACCTGGAAGGAAGAATCATATCTTTGATTTTATACTATATTCTCTGCAGTCAACATGGTGCCTTGTTCATGGTAAACAATGAGTAAGTACTATGGTAGAAAAATTATTCTTTACATGTTATATTAATCAGAACTTTTTTGGTTATACTTGTGGTAACCCCAATCAAAACAACTTAGTTTAAAAGGAATTTGGTTCACCTAACTGAAATTGTAGGTGTAAACTGGTTTAAGGCTAAGCCACATGCTCAAATAATATTAAAAATCGATCTTTCTATAATGACATAAAAAAAACCCACCTAGGAATAAATTTAACCAAGGAAGTGAAAGACCTATACACTGAAAACATAAAGATATTTGTGCTCATTGATTAGAAGAATGAATACTGTGATAATGTCCATAGTCCCCAAAGCAATCTACAGATTCAATGCATTATCTATCAAAATTCCAAAGGCATTTTTCACAGAAATCTAACAAACAATCCTAAAATTGGTATAGAACCCCAAGAGACTCCTAATAGCCAAAGAAATCTGGGGAAAGAAGAACAAAGCTGGAGGCATCACATACCCTAATTTCAAACTGTATTACACAGATACATAATCAAAACAGTATGGCATTGCATAAACATAGGCCTAGAGATCAATGGAACAGGGTAGAGAACCCAGAAATAAATGTACACTCATATGAACAATTCATTTACAACAAAGAAGCTGAGAGTATACAATGGGGAACACATCGTCTCTTCAATAAATGGTGTAATGCAAAACAGAACCACACCGCTATCTTACACCATACTTAAAAACCAACTCAAAATGGATTAAAACTTTGAATGTAAGACCTAACACCATAACACTCCATAAATAAAACATAGGCAACAAGCTCAATGATATTCGTCTTGACAGTGATATTTTAGATTTGACACCACAACCAAAGGCAACAAAAGTGAAAATAAACAAATGGGATTATGTCAAATTAAAAAGAATCTGCATAGCAAAGGAAATCATCAACAAAATGAAAAGGTAACCTAGTGAATGGAAGAAAGTATGTGCAAAGCATTTATGTGCTAAGAGGTTAATATCCAATATATCTTTAAAGAACTCTACAACTCAATATCAAAAAGAAAAAGAAAGGAAGGAAGAGAGGGAGGGAGGGAGAGAGAAAGAGAAAGAAAGAAGAGAAAGAAAAGAAAGAAAGAAAAGAAAGAAAGAAAGAAAGAAAGAAAGAAAGAAAGAAAGAAAGAAAGAAAGAAAGAAAGAAAGAAAAAGAAATTCAGATTAAATAAGCAAAGGATGTGAATAGACATTTTTCCAAAGAAGACAGACAGATGGTCAATAGGTACACAAAAAGTGTTCAACATTTCTAATCATCAGGGAAATGTAAATCAAAAATCAAAATCAAAATCAAAAATCAAAAATGTAAATCAAAAAAGTAAATCAAAAAAACAAACAGAAAGCGCTTCACACTCTTACAATGGCTATTTTTCAAAAGATAAGAAATAGCCAGGGTTGGTGAAGACATGGAGAGAAGTGAACCCTCATGAACTATTGGTAGGACTGTAAATTGGTGCAGCCACTGTGGAAGACAGTGGGAAGACTCCTCAAAAAATTAAAAATAAAACTACTGTATGATCCAGCAACTCCCTTTTGGGTATTTCTCTGAAGAGAATGGAAACAGTAACTCAGCCAGGGTGCCTCGCTGGCTCAGGCAGTAGAGCATGCAACTCCTGATCTCAGCGTCATGAGTCAAGCCCCACCCACATTGATGTGGAGTCTACTTTCAAAAAATTTAGTAATTATATCTTAAAAAAATATATGCACCCACATATTCACTACAACATTATTTACAATAGCAAAGATAGGAAAACAATGTAAGTGTCCACTGGTAGATGAATTAATGAAGAAAATGTGGTATACACATAAACACACACACACACACACGCACACACACACACGCACACACACACACATTTGGGCATAAAAAAGGAACTCTTGCCATTTGCCATAACATGGATGGACCTAGAGAGCATTGTGCTAAATGAAGTAACTCAGTGACAAAAAGACAGATACTATGTGATCTCACTTACATGTGGAATCCAAAAAACGATAAAGAAAAAACCGAGCTCATAGATACACAGAATAGATTGGTAGTTGCCAGAGGCAGGAGGTGGGGGTGGATCAATAGGTAATGGGAGTCACGATGTGCAAAGTTTCAGTTATAAAATAAGGAAGTTATGGTGATTCTGTGTCCAGCCTGGCAAATATAGTTAATATTGTACTGTATGTTGGAAAGTTCATCAAAGTAAATCTCAGAAGTTCTAATCAAAGGAAAAATAATTCTGCAACTACGTATGCTCACAATGTTAACTATACTTACTATGGTGATTATTTTGCAATACAACTGACCCTTGAACAATTCGGGGATTAGGAGTGCCCACCCACATGCAGTCAAACCTCCATGTATAACTTTTGACCACCCCAAAACGACTACTGATAACCTACTCTTGACCATCAACTTTACCAACAATATAAAGTCATTTAATACCTATTTTGTAACTTATATATTGTATTCTTACAATTAAAGTGAGCTAGAGAAAAAATATTAAGAAAATCACAAGAGAAAATAAGTCTTATAGAACTATACTATATTTATTCAAAAATCCACGTACAAGCTGGCCCATATAGTACAAACTTGTGTTGCTCAAGGGTCAACTGTTCATATGTTGTATGTCAATTACACCTCAAAAAAAAAAAAAAAGGAATCTTTTTCCAACTCACCCTTCCGATTTCTTCTGAGTTGGCACTCAGGCAGTCTGTTGACCATGAATAACAAAAGCTGCCACCAGAAACTCCAGGCTTACATCTTACCACCCTAGAAACTCAACAACAACAAAAAAAACAGTATTAGGCTAAAATATATGAAACTGCCATTTGTGTAGGTCAAAACCGGTTGAACAATGGTAACTTCATATGTTTCAATCTAATAGTTTCCGAAAAAACTCCCCAAGGCCTAAAGTTCATGGACTCCACTTGGACTTCATCTACTATTAACCAATCACGGTGGCCACTAGAATAGAGGACTCTTTTTGGCCAGGTCTGAGACACACGCCCCCTTGAGAGCCATGTCACAAAAAATGAGGGAACACTGATTCCTCCAAGAAAATTAAAAGTGTTTTATCAGAAAAAGAGGAATAAAAACAGAGAAGGCAAAACATGAGATGCCCATTGTGCATATAACAGACGCAAAATGTGTAAATTTACCATGAAGGTAATGAAGACTCACTTCAGGGAAACTCACCCGCACAGGCTTTGTCCAAGACTATATATCTGATCTCATATTTACATTTTTCAATTCTTTTTATTTGTTTTCTTACAAATGAGTTTCATTTGCATGCTGACCCAAGCACAGATTCCACATACAGATTTCTCATCTGCACAATGGTACGGTAACAAATGCAAAACATGCTTCATCTCAGGTACAAAAACAACTCGGCAGAATTCTTTTTCTTTAAACAGGGCCCTCCAAATCATGTAAGCTTTAGGAACAACAAAACCTGACAGTGCAACTCACAAAAATACTCAAACGTATTTGTACAACTAGTAAGTATTCTCAGTGTAGTGCCCTTCCTCCTGCTTATAGTGGAAACAAACCATTTAGTAGGTAGTTTATTTACTAAATTCTCAATAACTCAATCCCTTTTGGCACTAACAGGATCATCCCCTTCAGATCTCCCCAACTTCTCAGAACTCAGCAGACCAACAAAAATAAGGTCCTTTTTCACTCTTGCCCCACCTTGAACTTTACTCTCTGCTTCCAGGTATCCCCGTTCCTAAGAGCCCAGCCCATAAGAAAGCTGCATCCCTGGGCCTCACCGTGGTTCCATACAGCAACAACTCAAAAAAACTTAACAGATGCTCAGACTCACTCTAACCTAATGTTTATTTTTTAAAATTGCAAATCAAGCGGCACCTGGGTGGCTCTGTTAAGCATCTGACTTCGGCTTAGGTCATGATCACAGGGCTCACGAGTTTGAGCCCCGCGTCAGGCCTTGTGCTGACAGCTCAGAGCCTGAGGCCTGCTTCAGGTTCTGTGTCTCCTGCTCTCTCTCTGTCCCTCCCCAACTCATGGTGTCTCTCTATCTCTCTCAAAAATATATAAACAATAAAATGTTTTAAATAAAATTGCAAATCAAAATCAATTCTCAGAAATTACCAAAGAGAGAATGTGAACTGTAAGGTGGATCTGATATTGAAGTGAATCTAGGATGTGAGTTGGGTCAAAGCAAACATACCTACTGAGACCCCATTACCAGATTTGTGCCAAAATTGGGTCTGGACTACCAGAAAATGCACCCTTGTTACTGGGATTTCCAACTGCACTCTATCCTTCTGTTTGGCAGTCAGACAGCCCCAGGAATGTAAATTCATGCTGTTTGGAATGTGGGGGAAGGTGAGGGAACTAAGCCT
This sequence comes from Hyaena hyaena, assembly GCF_003009895.1. Taxonomy (NCBI): domain Eukaryota; kingdom Metazoa; phylum Chordata; class Mammalia; order Carnivora; family Hyaenidae; genus Hyaena; species Hyaena hyaena. The sequence continues at coordinate 792,053 of NW_024081403.1, forward strand.
GCCTGCTGCTATTCTGACTGTAGCATTTGTCCCTGGGAGAGACAGCACTGGCATTGATGGTGTTTTTCTCCCCTCTCAGGAAAATGGCTTGGGCTGTGTGTCAGGGAAGGCCAAGGGGCACCAACACGTGGCAATTTCTGCTGAATTCCCCAGCAGGCTTCCGAATCTGTAGTCCTTCAGACGTGGCACTCAGTTTGAACCGTTTATTTTCCTCTCCCCCCACCTCCTCCAAGAAATATGGCTAGAAACGGGGCAGCGCAATTGTGTTGCCTTTTTTCTTTTAATTTGTTGAAATTGTCTCTAGGCAGAAGAAGGGGGGGAGTAGAAACCAGATGGTTGTAGCTGGAGTGGAAGCCCTACTACTGAGGAGCTCTGAAACGTTCCAGTCTGGTGGCCGTCACTATTTCTCTGCAGGGAAAGGGATGAAATAAGAGTGGTGGCAAAAGATTTCCAGAAGGCTGACCACCAGAATCCTATTTTCTCTATTCTACATTTACACACATGTAAATCGAAATCTCCTTTCCTTCAACTCTCCAAACCACTGCCAACTTTGGGTTAAACCTTGGAGGTGAGGGTGTTAGTTACTTGTTATGAAAGGGGTTTACATCACGGGACTTAAACAGTCTACAAGTGAGTATTATCCTTTCTTCCTTACGGCCCCCTTAGCCGGCCTGAATCTTCCTCCTCAGCTTCCCCATCACTCACCAAATCCTAACAAATCTCTCTAAATCACCTCATGTGTTCCTCAATCTTTTCTTCCTACACACATCAAGTACTGAAACAATTGGGACTGAGGAAGGAGGAATAATCAGAAAGTTGGCTAAAAGTTAACCACTTTTATCTTCTTTTGTTTGGGGAGATGCTGACAGCAGCAGAGCTCCCCACCCTGGTCTCCAAGCCACCTAAACAGGGAGAGTAGCGCGCCAAGGTCAGGGTTAGGGCTAATGCCTCCCCCTTCCCACGCTTTGTTAGGGAAAACTGATTCTCTATCTTTTGTGTTAAAAAAAAAAAAAAAAAAAAACTATGCAAATACAACTGAATATCCATTCATATGTCCACCTGTTAGGGTCTTTTCCTCCCCAAATAGATGTATCTCTGTTAACACTACTTCTTCAGCTCTCCAGCACTAACTGGGAGTTCTACGATTCATCTCCATTCTGACACTAACTACTGGGAGTTAGCATCAGACTCCACTGGCTTAATGGCTCAATCCCACAAGACACCCACACTTCAGAGACCAGACACGAGTATCGAGTTCCCAGATTCCCCACACTTATGTCACACTGGACACTAATTCAGGGGTTCCCACAAAACCCTCTCAGATTGGATAACCTGTCAGAGTGACTCACAGAACTTGGGCAGGGCTTTACCTGCCAGTTGGCTGTCAAGAATGTGAGGCAGGAAGGGATGCCTTGGGCAAGGTATGGGAAGGGATGTGGCACTCCCATGCCCTCTCTGACCTTGCCACCTCTCCAGCGCCTCCACATTTTCAACAACCTGGAAGCTCCCTGAATGCTAGTGTGTAGTGTCTTTTATGGTAGTTTCATGATGTAGATATGATTGGCAAAGTTATTGGCTATTCGTGATTCAGTCAATCTCTAGTCCTTCTCTTTAGGGAAGTTGGTGGTGGGGTTGAAAGTTCCAAACCTCTAATTCTTAATCTTTCTGGTGACAAAAGATTCCTGTCACTCTTGTGGCTCAGGAAGCTCCAAGGGTTTTAGGAGCTCTGTGACCAGAACTGGGACAAAGACCAAAATATCATTCTTATTATACCACTCCGTTATGCTTACCTGTCTTGCAAAAAAAATCCTAGAGTCCCACTCCTTAAGGTGTTAGTCTTCCTATTTCTGTCTCTCCTTCTCTGAGTTCTCTCCATATCACCTTAAGAGATTAACCAGGAACTCCTTATATGTTGTGGTTGAGGCTTTTCAACACATAATTGGCTCCCCTGCGGTAGACCTCTTTATCTGTCCCCTACAAATAAATCCTTCATGGGAACAAGCATTCTCAGATCATGGGAGCAGAATACCAACCCCACCTCTGTTCTTCCCACAAGAATCTTAGAATGTTGTCGTAAGGGTGGACCTCAATGGCCCAGGAACTCACTCTCACCTTGTTTCTTTCCTGGGCCACCTCCCCTGGCTCTGGCTCACTGATACCCCATAAAGGAGAAGTGCTCATTTTGAAAGCCAGAAGGAGACCTGTTGGCTTTTACTTGTTAAGTCTCTAATGGGAACCCCTCAGAGCCAGTCTGGAAACTCCGGAATGCAAGATCAGGAACTTCACAGGTTAAAATGGGATGAGGACCAGTTTGGCTCTGTGCGGTCTGCGCCTCTGGTTGCCGGTTCCCCTCCCTGAATACTGTGCAAAAACAAAAAACAAAAAACATAACTAGAGCAACAACTGATTCAGGGAAACGAAGCTTTCCATTTCGGTCATCAAGAGAACTTCCTTCGAAATCAAGAACCTCTTACGCTCCTCAGTTTGGGCTTTAATGATCTGTGGCCCCCAGATGGTCTCAGATGGTGAGGGCCTTAAGTGCACACAGGTTGATTTGAAATCCATGTTTAGGTCCCGGCATGTGGCAATGTGCTCCACTCTGATGACACTTTTCGTTTCTAATAATAGCGCAGATGAAGTAATATTGCAACTGACGTTCCCGGGGATTTGATTGGATAAGTGCATAAACTGTGGAGGTGGGGAGGGGGGGGGGTTGCTCCATGGACAGATCACATTAGTATTCCCGTCCTATCAATGTGCGGGGCAGCGCACAACGTCAGGCGGACCGATTCCCTGCGTCTGCCAGTCCCGCCACGGATTCATTTGGGATCCTCAAACAGATGAGCCCGTAGAGACGGGGGATCAAGGCGGCCTATTAGAGCCAACTGCCTGCTTCGGGGACTGCCAGCCCTTCAGGCCTGGCAACGGGGGAGGGAGGGGAAAGACGACGGAGCGCCGCTGCTGCGGGAAGACACTGAAGCCAGAGCGACACTCATCCCCCCACCCCCACCTTACAGCGCAGGCTTTGAAAGCTGCTCCCCCATCTGAATGGAAACTCAGAACCGCCGGGCGGCGCGTTCCTTCTCGCCCAGCGTTGCGATCCATGCCGAAGGGCAGGTAGTGCGAGCCCGCGTCAGCGCCCAGCTCCCGGGACAGGGCCGGCAATGCTGCTGAGCAGAACTTGACCAAGCCCCTTCCTCGCGGCTAGTGGAAGCAATGCTGCACGGCGCAGCCGGCGCTTCCCAGGCTCTCCTTCAAGCTGAAGGTTACCCACCCGCGCAGCCAGCCCCAGCCCTGTGAGCGCCGCGCCTCGCTTCCCGGCTCCGGCTGCTTGGCGGCACGCAGGGCAACGACCGGGCCGCCCGCGCCGGGGCGCACTGCACCAGCGGCTTGGGCTTGGTGGATGTGTATGCATGAGTTCTGCACCGAATGGGCGCAAGAAGCGCCCCAGCCGGTCCACCCGCTCCTCGATCTTCCAGATCAGCAAGCCCCCGCTGCAGAGCGGGGAGTGGGAGCGCAGGGGCAGCAGCTCCGAGAGCGCCCACAAAACCCAACGAGCCCTGGACGACTGCAAGATGGTAGGTGAAAACTGCGCTTTTTTTTTTTTTTTTTTTTTTTGGAGAGGAGGTGGGGGAATCTTGTATGTTAATCGTTTGCTTGACTGCCTGCCACTCCCCCACCCTCAGCCCCTCCATGCCGATCACGTGCACATGCACTATTTTTAAATCTGCAGTCCCCAGATTCAGGGTAACACCCGGGTCGTAATGCCCCCAACAGAGAAGTGCCACGGTATGGGTCAGCGGCTGTAAGTCATGCCTCTACCCCCTCAGAGAATGGTGGATGCGAAAGACACGGTGAACTGGCTTGCTAACCAGGGAGGGAGGGAGAGGGGAAGGTGGGGGTGCTGCTTTGTGGGGAGACAGCAGCCAATAAACCCAAACACAGCACACGGGGCGCTGCAGAGGGGACGAAGGTTCCAGCGCTGAGGCTGTGGCCGGTCTTCCCTAAGGCTCCTGAGCCAGAGTGGTTCAGTGGCCTGGCGGGAGGTGAAAAAGGTTTGCCTCTGACAACCTGCCTTTGGCCTTTCTCCCCCTCCAAGTACACATCCTTATCTTAGCTGTAGTAAAGGGGAGCTTTTAAGTAAAAGTTCCCAGCATCAAACTCTAGTGACCCAGCGGTGGCATACACTCTTGCTCTTCAGAAACTGAGTCTGAACGGGTAGGGTGACTAGTCCCAAAATAGAGCTTCCACGACCTGACTTACCAATGAAAAATAAACACTTGCCTTGGACAAAGAGAAACGTACCCTCTTTGTACCTTGATCTTTAAACAATTTGGAGGCCCCTTAGCTGGAGACTTGTGGAGTTGGCTGAGGGGTCACCGAAAGCCCATGCTCCTTTACACTGAAATAGGAAACATTCTGATGATGTTTCATGAAAGAAATTCAATTCTCTTCCAGCTTGTCCAAGAGTTCAATACTCAAGTGGCCCTGTACCGAGAGATGGTCATTTCTATCGGGGATGTCTCTGTCAGCTGCCCCTCCCTCCGGGCGGAAATGCACAAGACAAGAACCAAAGGCTGTGAAATGGCCCGCCAGGCACACCAAAAACTTGCTGCCATCTCAGGGTAGGAGACTCTTTGGTAACTCATATACATTATTTGGTAACTCAGATACATGATGCATGGACGCGGACGCTAAGTTATGGTGGCCAAGACCTCCCAGGTGATCTTTGCAAAGGTGGGGTTTTAACCAATCACTCTGAGATCTCTTCTGAGAGCTATAGGCAAGCTATATGCCAAATTACAGTCTGAAGGTTTGTGATCCTTGTATGGACATATATTGAAGATTCGGGTATTAGGTGATTTTTTTTTTTAAAAAATCAACTTTCAATATGCGGTTCATATTGGAACTTGGGGCTTAAGATATTTTTGCAGAATGTTTGGCTATCAAAACGAACTTAAGTCATCATGCCTCAAGATTATTTGTCATCTGCTCTTAAACATCTACTGCACAAAAGGCCCGTGCAGTCGAGAGAAAATCTTTCCTAAATCCTAGATCTACTAAACTATTTATACCATGAGATAAATTCCTATGGTACCATTTAAAATAAAATCCTTAAAATAAAGTCTTAGATATAAATTACTCTCCTCACTGTAGTGTATGAAAGGGAACTTTTAACATAAGAAAATTATTTTAAAAATTGGGGAAATTCACAAATCTACCTAAACCTAGGTCGTTTATATGCCCCTCCTCACTATCTTTATTTTTATCACACTTATGGATTCCCAAACCTACTTTTGGTGCTAATATAGTGAGTGATAGGATCTCTTCTGAGACCCCATCTACTTCTTCATGATCTCTCAGTATCAAGAACAAAGTTAGTCATGGGTTTTGTCAACAGTTACTATATTCAAATAAGAACAAAGAGCCTGGAAACACAGGAATGCTTACACTAATACATTAAAGTGTTTGATTTCATCTGGATATAGCCTTTATCTTTTATCTGTGTATGTCTTTATCCCCTTCAAAGTTCAAGTCAGACTAACCAGATAATGTTGCAGATTGATCATGTGTAGAAATTATATCTAATTTACTTATTTGAAAGAATCATTCTTTGCCCTCCTTGTGTCAATAATATGTATAATGACCATAATATGTATAGTGACTATTACTGCTATATACAGATTAAAGGCATATGTTACCTTTCTCAGTAATTACCTTACATTTAACAAGTGGCATTTTCTATCATGAAAAAAGATACACAATCTAATGTCCTTGAAGTTAGTAGAAATATTGAGAAGCCTTGTCCTTTTCTGTTTTAACTGTTATACTATGAGTAACAGGAAGTGAATCTGGGATTCCATAAAGGAAATGGAAGGGATTTCAGTGTTTAAGGAATCTGCGGGAGAAATGCAGGTGTGATAAATCCCAGAGAAGAAGGGAGGAACAGCAATCAGAAACACAAATGGGAATAGTGGCAGAATAAAAACTGTAAAGAAACCATGATACAGAAGGGCAAATGGGTTTAGAATAGGAAATTTTATGCTCGGACCTAAAGAGTAGCGTCCATATAAACTTTGTGACCAAAGGCATCCAATGGGATTGTATTCAGGAACCCTGTAAGTTGAAATTCAAATGGATAACAAGTTCTAACCAGAGAAGATTGCCTAGAGAAGGAAACAAGGAGTTCAGTTTAGTGTGTTTTACTAAATGCAAGGCTCTTCCAAAGTTTCAGGAAAGAAGGAGTCGAAACTACTGCCTCCAAGTTGAGTTTTGAGGATTTGAGATGGATTTTACATACTCACAAGCGGATAGCCCTTTGCTACTTCCTTTTATCCGATCTGAGGGTTGATGTTATTGAGAGCAGTTTTTAAGACTTAGTGGGAAAACATGGTATTCTTAGAGCCTTGAAGAGGTAAGGCCAACTCTGTATAATGTTCTAGGATACGATTTGAAACATTTTCCACCTTAAAATAATAAACACAATTTAACCTTTTTTCTAAAATATGACAGTAATATGACTGAAGGAAATCGCTTTAGTTTCTCACCATGTAGCTTTCATTAATGGAAGATATGATTCCCCTTGGTGGAATTCTGTTCCTGAGACTGCTAGTTATGTGGGTTCTCATGTCAAGTTGATGTGAAAGCTGGTGAGGAGACTGTAGCATTCACTTTGAAATGTGAAGCAAGCATAAGAAAAGCAAAGGTTCTTGGGAGCAATAAAGGCAAAGACTGGATTTCTTGAGTGCCCGTCATTTGCCAGGACAATCCAGTTAATTCACAGAATGATCCTCTGAGGGAGGGATTAATATCCTTATTTTGCAAATATGTCTCAGGAAGGTTAAGGGAATTTGCCCAAAGTCACACAACTAAAAAGTAGTATAACTATGTTTCAGCCATCCGCACGGTTCTGAAATCCATCATCTTTCCTCTACCTATGGCTGCCATTTAAAAAGGTATTATGTAAGGTGGGCCTGGGTGGCTCACTTAAGCATCTGACTTCAGCTCAGGTTTTTGAGTTCGCGTCCCACATCGGGCTCTGAGCTGACAGCTTGGAGCCTGGAGCCTGCTTCAGATTCTGTGTCTCCTTCTCTTTCTGACCTACCCTTGCTCATGCTCTCTTCCTTTCACACTCTCACTCTCTCTCTCAAAATTGAAAAAAAAAAAAACCCCAAAACATTAAAAAGGTATTATGTAAAAATGAGTGAAATACTAAAACACGCTAACATATGGATCAACCAAAGATTATGTTAAATCAAAGACACCGGTCACAAAATGCCCTATATCCTAGGATTCCTTTTATATGAAACACTCAGAAAAAGCACATGTATAAGCATCAGAAAGTAGATCAGTGGTTGCCTAGATCTGGGAGTGGCAACAGGGAATTACTGCAAATGAGCTTGAGGTAACTTTTTAGAATCATCGAAGTGTTCCAAAATTGAACATGGTGATGACTGTACAGCTATGGATTTACTAAAAGTCATTAAATCGCACACTTCAAATGACTGAAGTTTATACTGTGTAAAATAGAGCTCAATAAGTGTTTTTTTAAAAAGGTATGATCTCCATCACCATGAATATCATTTGCCTTTCATTGGCCTTATTCTTTTCTACATTCCTAGCTTTTAGTTAAAGGGGCTTCAACTCGAGGGCTTGGGAAGCAGAAACCTTGGCCCTCCATGCATGCGTCAAGGTGCCTGCCGGGCAGCAATCACCCAAGCACCAAAGCTGTGCTCTGAGTAGGAACACAGGTGCTGCAAAGGCAGGACTTGAAGGAGTAAGTGAATTCACTCATTTTTTTTTTTTTTTTTTTTTTTTTTTTTACTGTTTATTTTTGAGAAAGAGAGGGAAGGAGAGTGAGCAGGGGAGGGGCAGAGAGAGCAGGAGACAAAGAATCTGAAGCAGGCTCCAGGCTCTGAGCTGTCAGCACAGATTCCCACATAGGGCTTGAACCCATGAACCATGAGATCATGAACTGAGCCGAAGTCAGATGCCTAGCTGAGCCACCCAAGTACCCATTAAAGAAAGTTTTGTAATGTTTGTTTATTTTTGAGAGAGACAAAGCACAAGCCAGGGAGGGGCAGAGAGAGGGAGAGACACAGAATCTGAAGCAGGCTCCAGGCTCTGAGCTGTCAGCACAGAGCCTGACACGGGGCTCAAACAAATGCACCATGAGATTACAAACTGAGCTGAAGTCCAGTGCTTAACCACTTAACCAACTGAACCACCCAGGTGCCCCGAATTCACTGACTCATTCTCCTGTTTACACCCTGGCTTTGGGGCCAGAGGAGGGAGACTGGGTTGGAGGTGGACAGGACAAAAAGACGATGAAGCAAGATAAATGAAGAAGGAGAGAAAAACCAGTGAGGGCTTACACCCCTTTCCTCCCTGACTGTGAAAACTCAAGAGTTTGTTTCTCACCAGCTGGCCTTGGGTAAGAAGGCCATCTTCACAGACACAGTCAAGACACTTTCTCAGACTGTGTCTAGGTCAGCAAAAGTGAGAACATAGCAGCTGAGGTCTTCTGGACAGAGCCAGCCACGTGAGTTCTCTGCCTGCCCTGAGTTACCAGAGTTACTGTCCCTTTTTTCCCTACGGTGCCGATTTTTTCCTCGGAAATAAAGTTAAGAGGGGCCTCAATGAGGACTTGCTAGAGTGGTCCCCAAACCTGTTTTAGCAGCAGAATCTTCCTTCAGTCTAAAAGTGGTTAAGTCAGATTCCTAAGGCAGGTCAAAAGTGGCATTGCTGTGCCCTGCTTGGTGTGTGTGTGTGTGTGTGTGTGTGTGTACACGCTTGTGTGCATGGCTGGCACACACATCAAGGGTAGGCGGCTGTCGGGCCAGGTCTCCTTGGACTTCCTTCCAAAAATGACTTCTGAAACACCGCTGAAGAATCCCTAGGGCTTCATGGCACACAATGTACTGATTCAGCATAATTTCCTTGTTTTGTATTTAAAGAGATTTAGAGGATTTTAAGCAACTTTAGAGGCGAGCTGGTTGAGTATGCATGAGAGGTTAGCATTTGGGCAGACCTGGGCAGAGTACCATCTTCTGTGACCTTGATGGCATTACTTCACTGTCTGAATCTCAATTTCCTCCTCCGTAAACCAGCTATGATGCTCACCATGTGGTAGTTGAGAGGGTGTGGGGGGCCAAGTATGTGACTCCCCAGCCTATAGAGGACACTGTGTCAGTCCAAGGCTGCTCTTAGCTGTCTTGTCTACCGCTCCCCAGTCTCATGCCTGCTCCGTCAAATACACCATGTCTTGAGAACGAAGAGAAAAGAGCACAGCACACAAGCTAGGAACAACCCACAGAAGCCGACATCCCGCAGGAGACCCTGGGAAATTATGCTGTGGCTGGTGGGCTGGGGGTTGGGATTCCTTTTCCAGCACTGTTTTTACGGTGCCTGTGTCTCACTCCATCTTCTTCACACCACTACCTTCTGCTAGTGGCTGCTGACGGAGTGAAAGTGAGGTTTAAGTAGGAAAATGTGCGAGGCAGCATCGTGTCATGGGAAAGAGCTTTGACTCTAAATCAGATTAGACTGGGATAAAATCCTGGCTTTACCACGTACTAGGAACGCGTGCATCTGGATATGCAAATTGCTTCCCAGGGTGGCAAATGTCAGGCTGGCACACCGGTTTAAGTACAGACTTTGGAGCCTCAGTGCCTGTGTTCAAATCTCAGCCCTGCCTTTTACAGATAGTGTATTTTTTACAGATAGTGTATCTGTACCTTTACAGACAGTGTAACCACCTGATGAAGGTAGATAATTATCCTTCTCTGCCTCAGTTTCCTCATCAGCAAAATGGGTTTTATAACTAATGGGACTGAATCAGCACTCTAAGGACTGAGTAAGTGAACATACATCAAGCACTCAGAAGGCTGAGTACTGTGTAGTAATACTATTATTAAATTCAAATTAGTGTTAGTGTAATTATTGGTAAGACATTCAAAATTCAGGTTATCGTGATACACTCATCAAAAATAAGTTTATTTGTCAAAAATGTTTCAAATAATTATTTTCGTTGAAATATATTTTGTTTCCCTTAGTTCCTTCTATCATGTTTGGGGGAATTTGTTAGCTTCCCGGAATGCTATCAAAAGGCTTCTTCTTTAAAACCTTAACAACAATATGGGTATGTGGAGGTTTAAAAGTACTTAAGTTTAGAAATATTTTCCTTGTATGGGGGCACCTGGGTGGCTCACTTGATTGAGCATCTGACTTCAGCTCAGGTTATGATGTCACAGTCGTGAGTTCGAGCCCCTCATCGAGCTCTGTGCTGGCAGCTGAGAGCCTAGAGCCTGTTTTGGATTCTGTGTCTCCTTCTCTCTCTGTTCCTCCCCTGATCGTTCATTCTCTCTCTCTCTCTCTCTGTCAGAAATAAGCATTAAAACATTTTTAATATTTTCCTTGTATGAATCAAACTGTATTCTTCATTAATTCGGTGTGATATTTACAAACTCTTTTGGCCTAGCTCTGGTAAAGGCTGTGAGACACTGGACAAGTCTGTTAAATTCTCTGTACACCTCAATGGGAGGGCTGCATTGAATGACTTCTGAACTTTCTAGTTTCATCATTAGAGTGTTCTGCATTAATTCACATAGACTTTAGGTACAGAACTAAGCTATTATAAAAAAGCATCATGAATGAAATTTCATGATTGAATTCTAGAGAGAATCTGAGATGTGAACATACTATGATCACAAGAAGAATCTCAATTTCCTAATGGCTTCTGGGAACAATATAATCAATATCGTAGAGATTCGTGCCTACAGATTTCAGATTTTTTGCCTTCAGCAACTAGTTTCCTGACCAACTATGCCCCCTAATTTTCTCTCCTTTTTTCCTTACATCTCTCCTCATGTACTTTTCCCCCCGTTTTTTTAGTCTGTTTTAGTTTTGTTTGACTAATTTACTTTTCTGCTCCATTTTTCCCAGTCCCTCTTCAAGCTAGTTCTTGTCTGTTTTCCATTCCGTTTGCTAGGAAGCTGGGAGAGCGGGGAGAGACAGAATACAGATTCACAGCTCAGTCGGTAATGCTTCGCTCCCACACTGGGGCTGAGACAGCAGCCAGTACGTGGGGTGGGCGAGTATGGAAATGCATGGAGGCAGCCCTCACAGCTTTCTTAATCCACATGATGGAGGAGGTCTTATTAGCACAAGAGGCCTGGTTGGCAGACACGCCAAGCCACCCACTCTGCCCTGTATGTTCTCTTTCTATTACAGGTGTTTTTGCTTTCAAAATTTTAACCCTCACTGGTCAAATCATGCAAGGAGATTATATGTGCACCAAAAGTATATGCCATCCATCAAAGGGAAGGATGAGAGAACAATTCTGAATTAGTTTCTGCTAGGGCTGCAGTAACAAAATATCACAGGCTGGGTAGATTACGCATCAGATTTGGAGGCTAGATATCCAAGATCAAGGTATAAAGAGGACTGGTTTCTTCTGGCAACTGGGAAGAAGAATCTGTTCCTCTCTCGTTTCTGGTGACTTGGCGGCAATCCTGGTTGTTCCTTGGCACGTGGAAGCGTCTGTCTTCATCTTCAATGTCCTTCTACCTGTGTGTGTCTATGTCCAAATTTTGTCTTTTTTATAAGGAAACCGGTCACACTAGATTAGGGGCCTACCCTACTCCAGTATGGCCTCATGCTAACATAACTAATTATATCTGCAATGATGTATTTCCAAATAAGATCTCATTCAGAAGTACCGAGATTTAGGATTTCAACGTAAGAATTTGGGGCTGAGGAGACATAATTTAACCTGGCAAATTCCCTTGAACCATCTTTAGGAATTCTCTTCAAACTTGGGGATGTTGGGCCCAGTGGGAATGGAGGTAGAGTTTTGCCCAGCACATTCTCTCAACACTTCCACACAAAGACTTCCCAGTGCCCAGGGCTTTATCATCAGACTTTAGCTTATGTTAGGGGTGGGGTTTGTGACCATGGACAAGAATGCTTTCTGTACGAAACAGATGCAGTCACAGAGGTATTGAATCCCTCGTATGGTTAGCACTCGGCTCTAATTTAACTACTAGTGTGTAAACATGGAACACAAAGGTGGTACAAAAATCCAACTGCAGGAGAGAATACTTGGGTGGAGAGAGAAGAGGCACATGACACTCCACAAGCAAGGTGTTCACCCTCTCTGGTCTTCATGGTTAGAACTGGCCAGGCACTGGTCCCTCCATGGTACTAACACTACTGCGTAAGGACCCGATGCCTACTCCGGAAACAAGTGACCTAGTAATGGCTCACATCAACTTGAAGAACCAGGCCATTATCAGTAACAAGATGACAGGTGATATGGAATCTAGACAAGAACTCTCCCTTTGCCTGTTGAAGTCAGCCTTTATGTGCTTTGACAAGACAGCAGCCTAATGACCTTCACCCGTTAGACCTTTCTTAACAAATGTGCCAATTAGAGAGAAAATGAAATCTAAAATGAACTTGAGGAAAATTTATTGTCACTTTATTATTTATATGGGCAAGCACAAGAGAGCAAGGCTGTGTTTCATGCACGCTTGCACCCTGGGGGGCGTGTCAGTGAGGATACGTCCGTTTTGTTTGTTCACTGACTTCCCTTGGCTTTGTAAAATCTACTCTGACAAAGACTTTGCAAAGTAAGAAGTGATCAGTCAGATTAGCTAATGTTTTATGACTTCAGATCATTATTTTTTTTCCTAACTGTAAAACCAGGAAGCGGTCTTTAAATAACAGAAGACTTTAAAGCACATCTAAGACTTATTTCCCAGGTATAGGTGTTCATTACCACAGAGGGCCAGCGGACAGTGTGTATTTTAGAAATGCTCCAAGTAATTATGTTTAAATAAAGTTGTTTGATAAAATATTGCCCTAATGTCTGTCTGCTTGGTGGATATTCAATAGTTTAATAATGATTTTCCATTAACATCACCCTTAAAAATCACTCTTGATATTTTTAGTCCTTGTAAGTTTAGTTACGACTCATCTAAAAAGCCATCTCCATAACGCACAGCTCGAGAGCAGTAACTATATTCACTTATTTCCTCTGCTCTGCAAGACAGGACTTAAAGAAAAGAAAAAAGAAAAACACTACATGAAAAACATTTAAGTGCTGCTCTCTATACATATATGCACATATGTATATTGCTTGTCTATATATATATACACGTATTTATATATAAACAAATACTAAAATTTGTGAAGTCGACTCTTATTAGCATAAAGTGTCTGAGCCTTTAAAGTGAAGAGCTGATTTAGCAAATAAAGGTTCCCCAATCAGGTTAACAAAATTCAACTTAACATTCGCAGCTGTAAATCAACTTCTAGTCTTTACCGACTTAAAGGAGTTTGAGCAAAAGAGTGAAATACATACTAACCCAGAGGTCAAACTCCTAGTGTATTCTTTTGTCACAAATTAAGTCAGTTAACATTAAGTCCCCGTCACCCTTATTCTGTTAGTTAGCGAACTCTGTGGTGTTTAATTTTTTTCAGTACCTACTGTCTCTCTTCCTTCCTCCCCATATCTGAGATGGCCCCCTTAGTTCACAGCTGGTACCCCCAGGCCATCAACCACTGCACGGACTCTCACCTCTTCTTTGCAGTGTATTTACTGGTTCCAGGCTAGTCCTCCTATAACTTTCCTTTAGTTTTGCCACTTCTTTGCTTTTATTTTTTAGTTTATTAATGTTGAAGTGAGATAGAGAGCAAGTGAAGGAGGGGCAGAGAGAGACAGAATAGAATCCCAAACAGGCGCTGTCAGCAGAGAGCCTGATGCGGGGCTCGAACTCACAAACCATGAGATCATGACCTGAAATGAAGTCAAGAGTCGGATACTTAACTGACTGAGCCACCCAGGTACCCGACCACTTCTTTGCTTTAAAACTTCAAGCCAACTCCCATTTTCTAAAGCAGAAATGTTTCTTCTGGATTGCCAGTCTCAGAATCACCTGGCTTGCCCTCAGACCCAAAGAACTGAAATCTCTGGAGAGCAAAATGTGTTAATTCAAATTTTTAACAAACACCACCCCATCCCCCAGGAGATTCGTGAACATGCTAAATATGAGGCCTGTCAGCCTGAAGCAGTGATTCTCAACTTGGCCTGCACACTGGAATCACCTGGGAAGCTTTAAAAAAAATTGCTGGTGCTTGAATTTCATCCCTAGAGTTCTTGATTTAAACTATCTGGGATGCAGCCTGGGCATTCGGATATTTTTTAAAGCTCCCCAAGTGAGCATCTGTATAGAAATGGCTTTCGTTTGGCTACATTTAACAAAAAATCCAAAGAAGTAGTCGTTTAAAGATACCAGGGTTTATTCTCACACAGAAAAGGAGCCCTAGAACGGGAATTTAGAATCGGTGTGGTAGCTCCATGGAGTCACTGTTCTGTTGCCCATTCTTAGCATATTGCTTCCGCCCTCAGCCTGACATGATGATGCAAGATTATGACAGGAGCTCCAGCCATCAGCCCAGACTAGAGGATGAATGGAGGAAAGGCTATGCTTCCCAGCTGGGTCAGCTCGTTTTAAGTAAACCAAAATAAAACTTCTAGAACTACATCGGGTAGTCACACCTAACTACAGAGGAGACCAGGAAGTTATTCTTCTCCAACGGACACTTTAACTAGAAGGGAAAGGGAGAGAATGGATACTGGCCAACAACCAACCACCTCACTCACAGCACCCAACCTGTATTTCTGATCGGAATTCTTCTTTTACTATCTGACTACTTACTCAGATTGATGTACTTCTTACTCCTTAAAGGTGTATAAAGGATGGTCCTTTCCTATTAGTCGACATCTGTGGGTTCTCGCTATAAAAGCCCACACATCAGCCATTAAAAGAAATCATTTAGCCTCCTAAATGCCTCCAGACTGCCTTATATGCAGTCTCATTATAGCGTACCATGCTCCTCACACAGAAATCCGCAACAGACTGAAGAGTCCCAAAGGGATCAACAAGACTTTGCCACTTTTAAATGGACCCATGGAAAAGATCAGAAGTGCAGGAACCTCTTGGGAGAGCAAGAAGTTAGGCAAGGTATGTTTGAGTATAGTTTTCAGAAGACAGGAGTATGGTTTGAGTATAGCTTCCACAAGACAGGAAGAGATGAGACACAGTCTACAAGGAGTATAGGCAGTGGCACTCAAGAAATCAATTAGAGGGGTGTCTGGGTGGTTCAGCTGACTAAGCATCCAACTTCAGGTCAGGTCATGATCTCACGGTTCCTGAGTTCGAGCCCTACATCTGGCTTTGTGCTGATAGTGCAGAGTCTGCTTGAGATTCTCTCCTTTTCCCACTCTCTCTCAGCCCCTGCCCCACTCACTCTCTCACACTCTTTCCAAATAAATAATAAACTTATAAATAAATTTAAAAAGAAATCATTTAGAAAATATCTACCCGAGATTGAGTGAGGCTCTTACTGAAACAATGTTAATTAAACTTCCTTTAATAAACCAAAGAAAGAAGTTCGTTGAGGAGTTAACATCTGATGAGCTATTAAGAATAAAAGGTAGAGAGGCAACATTTTCTGGATATACAGGTAAGCTGTAAGATGACCTACGATCAAGATTATAATAAAGTCGTTAAGAAAAATTGAACCTAGAGCACCTAGGTCATAAAATGCATTTAACCCATAGTTTGCTCAATTATAAGCCTATGCAACACATTATAACATATTCTTTGGGGAAACATATTCATTTGTAACTCTGGAAGTATGCTCTCTTCCTGGACAACTATTTATAGAGCATCCACCATATGCCACGTGCTTTTCTAGGTGCTGGAGATAGAGCAGTTCTGAACAAAATAAAGAAGGCTCCTGCATTCATGGCAAGGATGATCAAGAAACGCTGTGGCTCTGAATGTTTGTGTCTCTGCACAGTAGGCCTCAGTAGGGAGGGCCTTTAGGTGGAGCTTAAGTTCGAAGGTTAAAGCCTTCAGGAATGCAGTCAATGCCCTGATAAAAGCGGCTCCAAAAACGTGTCTCTTCTACCATATGAGGACACAGCAATAAAGCACCAGCTAGGAACCAGGAAGAGAGCCCTCACCAAAAAAGAGCATCCCGGCACCTTGGTCCTGTACTGCCGAAGCTCCAAACTAACAAGCAATAAATTTCTGTTGTTGTAAACCATCCAGTTCATGATGTTTTGTTATAGCAGCCTGAACGTACTGAGAAAAAAACCAAACAGGCAAAAAAGAGTACAATTCAGAGAGTGATCAATGCAGTAAAGAAAGTAGAATGATATAATGCAAGAATGTTGGATACGATGTGGGGAGTTATTGTCAGATCGGGTTTTCAGGAAGGCCCCTCTGGAAGGTGACATTCTAACTCGGTATTTATTTATTAAGTCACGGCTTTCAGGGACTTAAACAGACAACAGTTTATTTTCTCTCATAATTAAAAACTCAGGGATAGGGGATAGGAAGCACTGGTTCATGATTCAAAGATATCAGGTATGAGATGCGAGATTTCTGGAATACTTTGGCCTTTTCTTCAAGGTTCCAAGAAGGCTGCTCAGCTCTAGAAGGATCTCCCAACCATACATTTCATGATCTCATTTGCATACATCTCCCACCGTACTAACTATCCAGCAAGGACAAAAGTTTCCCCATCTATAAGCCAAAGCAATGCTTCCTGAGGCCCAGGATAGGATCTTTAGTGAGACTAGGGATCAGTAGGGAGCTCGGACAGGAGATGTGAGGAAAGAGGAGCTACACTGGGGAGAGAGAAGTATGAACAGATTCCTCAACATCTACCCACTCCTTCCTGCCCACTTTCTTCTTGGGGTGCTCAATGAACACCTACTTGGTCCAGGCACTGTGCTAGGTTCTGGGAAAGTCAAAATAAAACACAGCCACTGCCCTTGTGAACTTTGGGCTAGCATCTGTGTAGACAGACTTGTAAACAAATCATTGCAGAGCAGGGTCCTCAATGCTGAGATAGAAATATGCAGATGATACAGGAGACTCACACAGCTATTAGCTATGCTTGAGTGGGAGTAGCCAGGAAGAGAGACTTCATAAAGAGACGGTGGTGCTTACACCGAACTTTGAAGAACAATTAATGAGTGAGTAAAGGCTTCTGTCTTGAACCCTGGGACAATAGAAATAGCAATGTAAATGTGCGGACAACCAACCAAATGTGCCATACCCCTTATACATATATCACTTCATGAGTACATGAGTTCATCTGAAATAATATTTACTTAGAACCCAGTAAAATGTTTTTTTTAATGTCTGTTTACTTTTGAGAGAGAGGGCATGAGCTGGGGAGAAGCAGAGAGGGACAGAGGATCTGAAGCAGGTAATCTTTGCTGACAACAACGAGTTCGATGTGGGGCTTGAACTCACAAACCACAAGATCATGAACTGAGCCACCTAGGCACCCCCAGTGACAAGTTTTAAAGCCTGATATTTTGGCTAAGAAATCCATTTACCTAAAAGTTGCAGACATTAAACCACAGGGGCCTAGTCACGGAGCCAAAATGTATAAAGATGGGAGCTGGGATTACCTCAGCAGTTCGGTCCCACTAAGACTACAGTCTTTGGGATTCTTTGGACTTTTCCTTAACGCTTCCATGATAGTGGTCCCACCAGAGCCACTGAGGCTTCAAAGCTCCCTCCTGAATCTAGATAAGGTACACCTGGAGGCTTTCTGGAACACACAGGACACCAGATTTTTTTTCAATGTTTATTTATGGGGGTAGGGGCAGCGGAGGGTACGAGGAAAGGAGGGAGACAGGGAGGGGCAGAGAGAGAGAGAGAGAGAGAGAGAGAGAGAGAGAGAATCCGAACCAGGCTTCAGGCTCTGAGCTGTCAGCACAGAGCTGGAGCAAGGCTCCAACTCACGAACTCTGAGATCATGACCCGAGCTGAAATCAGACACTTAAATGACTGAGCCACCCAGGGGCCTGAAGAATACCAGATAATTTTTCAATTTTCATTTTGTAGTAAATTTAGGTTGATAAAGTTGAGACATTTAGTCAATTGGTGGGGTTGGGGTTTCAATACTGGTCTCTCAGGTAGCAGAGTCTTTCTTCTTAATGCTATGCCAGGCTCTTCCCCAGACGGCTCCCTTCCCTTTCACTTCCACCAAATATTATTTCCACTCAAAGCCTCTCTCCTCCCCTGGACACACTTCAGGACAAGGACCTCTTCAGCCAGCACACAGATGATTTGAAGGCTTTTAAGGTTTCCTCAGCTAGTTGGAAGAAGAAAACAAGCAAGAAAGTAAAAATAACACAATGATGGTCTTTCTGAAGCTGCCAACGGAATGTGAATGGATCTGGGCTCTGCATTCTGGAGGCCTAAGCACTTCTCTCTGAGCCCTGACTTTTTCAGACTTTCTTCATCCATGCTATGTCTACTCAGATTGCTCCTTAGACACCTTCTTTCCTGTCTGCCCACACAAGTCCTAAAAATGAGCATGTGGAACCAGACTTTTTCCCAGGTCTGGGTAGGCTGAATTCTGGGTTTCAAGAGTCAACCTGCTTCTTTCTAGCAGAGGACATTTGAGTAGGAGTGGGACACCCCATTACCCCAGTGACGTTGGCCACAAAGCTCCACTGTCCATCAGTACAGAGTACAAGGGGTTAAAGAGAAAGGGAAATGAGGAATGGTACCAAGTGTGCCGGGGCTCAAAGGAAAGCGAACTTCCCAGTGTGGTGATGGGTACACGCAAGAAAGTAACACTGAAGCTGGATAAAAAGATGGGAAGGGGCACCGGGGTGGCTCAGTTGGCTAAGCGTCTGACTTCAGCTCAGGTCATGATCTTACGGCTTTGTGAATTCGAGCCCCACATCAGAAACTGGGCTGACAGCTCAGAGCCTGGAGCCTGCTTTGGATTCTCTATCTCCCCCTGTCTCTCCCCCCACCCTCTAAAAAAACAAACATTAAAAAAAAAAAAAAAAAAGGAAGGGAAGGGAAGAACTCAAAATGAACAAGAATGGGAAGAGATTATCAGAACAATCTCAAAACGCTCCTTCTTAAAAGGCCCAAATCCCTTATCAGTGAACTCACAAGAGCTCCTGTCTCCCTAGCAAAGGGACTTTAAAATCACCAGAGTTATTATCCACCTTGCTCCCCCTTGTCAGAATTCCAGTTTTTAGCCAGAATGATGGGTTGTTAGAGCTTCAGGCTCTGAGTCTTGGACTCTTATTCGCTTAGTGGGTCTAGTTTTGAAGCATTTCAATTTGACTTGGCATTTCTATTTCCATTCTTGCCGTCTATTCACTGAGCTGAGGAATTAAGTGATGCTGGGGGTTTCTTTCCTTTTGCAGATGTTCATGATCCACAAACGGATCATTTTTCATCTTTCACTATCATTCCTATCATGTGGTCACTATGGAAATTCTTATTTATCTTAGAATTAAAGAATAAACCACTCCTCCTCACCTGCACCAAAATATTTCTGATATATGTTTGATATGTAAATTTATTAGGCAGAAACAGAGTTCCTAAAATTGTTGCTGGTGCACAGTAAGAACTTCATGCTTATTGAATGATACATCCCAAACGTTTTGGGTTTTGTGTCCTTATTTTTGTTCAAATGGATTTTTTTTTTTCAGTCATTCAACTCCTGTCTGTCCTTACTCTAGTCCAAAAGCAGCAGGCAGGGTAAGAAATGAGTAATGGGAAAGTTAGTCAAGGATAAATCTTAATTTTCAGACTGCTGTTCTTTATTAACTTTCATAAAAATTGATTCATTTTGATTTCACAATAATTCTTATCCAAAAATATTGGCTGGTGTACAAAGACCTTCCCTATGAGGACCACTACAGTATTTTTACCCCCAAATGAGCTAGATAAGACAACTATAAAGGACCAGAATCTTTATGTGAATGTGATTTGAGAATGTATAGTTTGAGTAAGTACAGCTGTCCCCTCCATGGAACACAGAAACACCCTACTGAGAGGTGCACGGAAGATATCTCCTAAATTGGGTGTGTTAGGATTCTTCAGAGAAAGAGAACCAATAGGTTATATAGGGTGTGTGTGTGTGTGTGTGCGTGTGTGTGTGTGTGTATGCTATAAAGCAGAGAATTGGCCCATACAGTTTTGGATGCTGAGCAATCTCACAATTTCCTGTCTGCAAGCTGGAGACACAATAAAGCAGGAATTGTAGTTCGGTCAGAGTCCAAAGGCCTGAGAACCAAGAGAGTGAATGGTTTAAGTCCAAGTCTAAGCGCAGGAAGAGACTGATGTCCCTGCTCAGTAGCCAGGGATAGAGAATTGACGCTCCCTTAATGTTTTTATTCTATTCAGGCCCTCAGTGGATTGGGTGATGTCTACCCACATCAGGGGGGGCCATCTGCTTTACTCAGTATACCAATTCAAACACTAATCTCTTTCACAAAGACCCCCACAGACACACAGAGAAATAATATTTAACCAAATATCTGGGCATCCTATGGCTCAAACAAGTTAAAACATAAAATTAACCACCATACTGGGCTAGTGTAGCTGTGGAGAGATCATCTGTGGACATTTGGGAAGCCTTCTGTATGTCCGGTGAGGAGAGAGACATCAGCAAGCCCCTACCAGTCAGCATATGGGCAGGAATCAGGACATCATTCACCCCTCACCAGGAGTAACTACGTAGGCAACAGTAGTTTCTGAAGAATTGCTGGATCTTCCCAACTGGGTGACTCCCATGAACATTTTTCCCCATAAGTCATGTTTTCTTACTATCTGATTTTTGAGCTCAAATGGCTGCATCTGTTTTAGTACTGTACCATCACTGAATAATGAGGAAACTGCTCAGATTATTTTAGGCCACACCATGCACCATAATGCAAAATCACTCGGCAAATGTTCTCTCCATAAAACAAGCCTTATCAACTGTTTTTATATTCATAGATTCAATCTTTTGTTTTCTGAGGATGAAATATGTTTCAAGTTACCGAGTCTGTTCAGACTCAGAGTGCCTTTAAATTATTCTCTAAATTTCACCATTAGGTTATTGTTACCAGCACCACTGTAGCTCTGACATGACAATGTGAAGGGAGTTCAGGTATCTATTTAGGTGTAATCTTTGCAAAAGAAATGTCATCACAGTTCATTCTGGGACAGTCTTGCTTCACGCTTTAGCATTATCAGGGCATTCTCCAACTTCAGGCAAGGAAACTCTATGGGCCATGAGGGGGAAAGATGTAGGAAACAGCCGTGAGGTAGCTGGAAAGACAGTGAGGTAAGACGAATGAATCTGTTCTCTGGGAACTATGCCGATTCAAGAGTTGGTATTGCCAAGAGACAAAGGAATGAAGTGAAGAGAAAATAAAGGCAGCTCTGCGGTCACAGGGTTAGTGGTCAGAGGACATTAAAGCTTTCCAAACTTAAGTCCGCCACAGGCCCAGAAGGCAGGGTGAAAAAGTGACGCGGGCCTGGGGTGGTGGTGAAGGAGAGAGCATGTGCCTGCGTGGCTGAAGCAGGCTTCACTGACTGTGCATTCACATGTGGAAGAATGGGCCAAATGTGCCCTATTTGTGACTTGTTTGTTTCTTAAGAAGATCCAAGAATTCATGTTTATGTGTCAAATGTTGTAATTTTAAAATAGTGCCCAATAGAAAGATTCTGCTGACGCTAAGTGGCCCTCAGCAATTAGTGTCTATCTCTGTTACTTATCACCTGCTTCCTGCTCAGAACATTTACAGGCTGTTGGCTGTGAACGAACAGTACAAGAAATACAAAGATGTCTTACCATTTGGGGTTAGCTTTAGTAACTGTGACCTGTATTACCTTCTTAATTTCTTTGTTGCTTTCAGAATGGTACGTTGTTGATGTTAAAATTTGTTAGTACCTGTCACCTCATCAGTAAAAAAAAAATTTAGCCAAAAATAGAAAAATATTTTAGCCTTGAGTCATTAGGTAATTAAGGCCCCCGAACACTTAATTAGCATTAAGAACATGTTAAACATTTCTAGAGTTGAACCTAAGGAGAGAAAATAGAGTATTTGTACATTTGCCCTCAAGTCAAATTGCTTGAAAGACCCTTTCTCCTTTGAGAAGATGACAATTATTTAAATTATCATACAGCTGACACATTACTTTCTCATATCAAACAGGAGCCATTGATCTTATTATGATCAAGATCAAGACAAATAGCCTGTCAGATGTGTAAGAGTCTGAGGGCCATATAAATGCTGAACAGAAGGCTTTTTTTTTTTTTCAAACTAAATGAAATCCTAAGGGGGCGGGGGAGGCAAGGATCAACCTGATTTCTTGTTATTTATAGGATTTGAAACTGGATAGTATTTCACTGAAAGAAGACACAATATACCAAGTACTGACAAATGTCCATTCGCCTGAGAGTCATGACCGTTTCTAAATAGCTGCTTCTGAATTCCCAGCAGAAAGTGTTCATTCCATGACTTGTTTTTTTTCTACTTCCAATCGTGGGAACGACATCAAACCTTTGCTTTCAATACTCAATGTGTCCCTATTCTAAGATTCAAGACTTAATGTAGCCCATGGGATTACCCATTCTTCTCTTGCCTGTCCCCCTGCTTACCCACCCTCCTTCCCTCAATCACCCACGGATCTTCCTCAGCCCAAAATGGGGTTACGTGGTAATAAACCCATCATAAATTGAAAATATTCTAGGTGGGAAATGCGTTAAAACACCTAATCTAGTGAACTTCATAGTTTAGCCTGGCCTATCTTAAAGGTACACAGAACACTTTGTTCTTAGCCTACAGTAGGGCAAAATCATCTAGTGTGAAACTTGTTTTATAATAAAATGATGAAGAGCCCATGTTATTTACTGAATACTGTACTGACAGTGAGAAACAGAGTGGTTGCCAGTGTATGGGCTGTTTACCCCCAGCTCGCCTGGCTGATTGGGAGCGTCGGCTCGCTGTTGGTGTGAGCATCACCAGAGAGGATCATTCTACACATTGATTGTCTGGGGAAAGGTCAAAATTCAAAACTCAAAGTACAGTTTCTACTGAATGTGTCTTGCTCTCTTGCCATCACGAAGCTGAAAACTTCCTAAGTCAGATCATCATGGGTCAGGGACCACCAGTATATAGGTGAACTAAGGTCAAGGTGGAGGGATGGGGGGTGGGGGGCTAGAAAGGCATAGGTGGCACCCTCAGAGGGACAGAAGTTGGGAGAAGAAACTTAAGCATTTGGAGAGAAGCCAGGTCAGATGACTGACCTTTAGGTTCACAAAAATTCTGAGATCCTGGGATTCCATAATAACTTAATTTTCTTCTTGGTTAGTTCTAGATATAGACACAGCATCTATATCTATGATTCAACATCAACGTTTCAAACATCAGTGTGATACTGCTGATACCATTGTACTTTCTGGGAGCACAGTGTCAGTAAGGTCGCCGATTCCTGAGCTTTCAAAGTGCTTTGAAAAATGTTATTATTGGTTATTATACTATTATTCCCCAAAGAGATAGCACACATGAACCTACTCATCAGTCTGTCATCACAGGCACCATGCTCTTTTATCCCTGCTCCGTCTGCCCCCAAAGCCCCTGAGCACTGTGAGGAATCCAGATGAGGGGCTATGTGGAGGTGTCTGGAGAGCTCCCTGTCCGCAGAGGGGCAGAGAGGTGCTGGGTTCCACACTGAGGTGGGAAAACGGCCTCCTCTTCAACTCTGTGCCATACCTGATCATCAGGGACTTCAAGAAACTCTGTTCCTCAACTCTGATAGATCTATTAATGTTTCTGTTTCTACTCCATCTCAGCACAGAGGTCGCAATTTAGCCTCGAACCCAGGTGGTAAGCAGACATTATTCAACCCACCGCAGACTTATTCCTCCCTCTTGTGTCTATTTCCTACTCCAATCTACTTCTTCTCCTCCAAGGATACAACAGATGCCCCAGAGCATATCCACAGATGCAAATACTGGTGATGGAGGTAGCGATGGGGGCACGAAAGGGATAAGGAAAGGTGTTCTCGGTGTGGGTCTCGTTTGATAGTCTAAAAAGGTCAAGAAAATAACTCAAACAGCTACTGAGGCTCATATTCCTTCCTAGGTGGTTTTCTAAAGACCCTTCCCATCCCCTGCCATTGCAGGGTTCTTTGGGCCCCCAACTTTAGAGCTGAAGTGGGTGCTATATACAATCCCTTGACTGCTTTCAGCCTTTAAGGCCCCTGAAAGGTGTACTTACTCTTTATTGAGTAAGTACAACCCACTGTCACTATGGATTTCTAGTGCTTTGCAGGATGCAAAGTGCATCTACAAATACAATGTCCATAAACCCTTTCTACCTTTTGGAGCTGCGGATCATTCTATTCTACATACAAGCAAACTGAAGAGCTCTGAGAGGTGAAGTGACATGCCTCCCACCACATAGCATAGCAATGACAGACTTGGAATAGGAAACCAGGTCTAGGGACTCCCAGCTCCTAGCCCTGTCCACTGCCCCATAGGTACCACCCTCCCATCATCTCATCATTTGTCTTGAAAGATCCAGGAGCTGAGATCACATGGATTCCTCTATCTCGTGTAAGGGGACATGCATTCCCTTTATGTGTGTTCCCTCATTTACCTTCAGTGGGTGTTCTGACATATTAGGCAGAGCTGGGAAAACCCAGGTCGTTGGAGGGACAGCACGGAGTCCTCAGGAGCAAATCCACCCCAAGAAAGAAGGCATCTTACAGGTATAATTACTCACAGAGTAGTGTTCTGGGGATCACAGGGCCCCTAAACTCTTCCCAGCCCAGGCCCTGGGATGGAATCTGTAGTTTTGCACTGAAAGCTGAATCGCTCAATGCTAGAGCTTTGCAGTCCAATTAGCTTTGCTCCCAGATGCTTCTTCAAATAAATGAAAGACACAGCAGGCAGTCTTTCTAACTTGCAGTCTCTGCCCTGGAGGGGTGGTGGGTAAGCTCCAGTTTGCTCAGCCTCCGGGTACAATCAACTCCCAGCTCCACTGAAGCCAGGAAGGGGCCATGGCAATGATGGACAGTTCTAGTCTCTTGGCACCTCTGTGGGACGGTTGCGGCCTGAGGCTGCAGCGGATCAGGCTAGCTCACTGTGGCAGTGAGCAACTAAAGGCATTGTTTAGACACCTAATGATCTTTTACAGAAATCACCCCAGGGCTCTTGGAGACGCCTGGGAGAGGCTGGCTGCCACCTAGATAAGGAGGGGCTAGAAGCTATGAAGATGTGCGGGCAGACGGGCAAACGCTAATAGGCTTTGTAGCTGTGGGTGCAGGTGGTAGTTGCCCTTCCTCTGTACCAGCTCTACAGCAAACATTCAAAGCCTCTCTAAAACCTGAATCGTTAAAGGAATACACACTCCTCTTTCCACTTGCAAGACCAAAGACTCCTGAAAATGAAAAAGCCACCCGAGTAATATTCTCGGGTGCTGGTAGCTCAATAAAGAGTAATTATAGGATGTTTTGAGTTCTGCCTTTAATTTGCACAAAGGCCGAGAGGATCCCAGGACACCTGTCGGTATGCTCTTGATTCCAGAATCATCATGGCCTAAGCAGTGATCCTAACCCTGCTGTATATTCTAGTACCCGGAGGAGTTTTTCAAGATGCTACCCGGGGGCTCCACCCCAGATCAATGACATCAGAACATCTGGGGGTGAGGCCTGGCCGTGGTGTTTGTAAAAAAAAAACTCTACAAGTATTTTGCAAGCCTACAGCAGGGTCTGAGAACCACTGAGAGGCTGAGAGGAAGGAGGACTAGACTGATTAGCAGAAGACCCTATTTAGAGTTACCACCATGCTTTCAACTGGGTTGCTTTGATCAATCCCCTTGATCACTACAGGCTGTAGTTATCATGTCTACATTTCCTTGAAGCTGCACAAATGTGTGTGTACATTACAGCATGGCTTGTGACAGTAAAAATGAGGGAATGATCCAAGAATCCAATAGAGGATTGATTAAATAATAGACCCAGGTGCTAAAATACTGTGCAAACCTTTAAAACGACATGCAGTGAAAAAAGCATATTATAAAACAGTTTTACATAATGACCCCATTTTTTAAACAAAATGAAAATTATATAAGTAGATCTAATTGAAAGGATACACACCAAAATCTTTACAAGTGTTTCTTTCTAGATAAATGACTCTCATCTTTTTTTACATATCTGTATTTTCTAAATATTTTGTATTAGATGTTTAGGGGCAAGATCGACACACCCATGTCAAGCCTTGAATATCAGTCTTGGATACAAGCAGGAAAATATAAAAAATAATTGATTTATATAGGTAGAGTTCTAGTTCTTCTGCTTATTAGGTGGGAAGATGCAAAAACCTGATGCTTTGCTTGTCTTGTAAGTTACTTATAAAAAGGTACTAGCCTTGGGACACCTGGGTGGCTCAGCCACTTCAGTGTCTGAATCTTGGTTTCTGCTCAGGTCATGATCCCAGGGTTGTGGGAGAAAGCCCCATGTCAGGCTCTGCGAAGAGTGTGGGGCCTGCTTAAGATTCTCTCCCTCTGTCTGTCCTTTCCCCTGCTCATGCTGGTGCTCTCTCTAAAATTACAAAAAAAGAAAGGTACTAGCCTTAAACTTGTTCATCTTCCTTATTTGGAACTAAAGATCCAGAGGGAAAAAATGAGAGAAAACATCTCTCCTACAGTATTTGTTCTGGGCCCTGCCGGGGCTGCCCCCATTTCCTTGGAGGGAATAATTAGAGAGGAAGCAGGAGTGAAAAAGTCAGGAGGCTGGAGAGCCAGGAGAGAAGGCTTTTGATCTGTTTTTCTCTTCCAGAACATTCTGTCATATTTTTTGCCTCGTGTGTTGGTGGTTATGAAGATAAAATGAAATCAAAGGACTGAGCACACCTTTAGACACACAACTGTTCAACATTCCCATTCATTCACACATGTTTCTGTAAAGGGAATTACTTGGCTACTTATCACACGTGTGACCTCAGAGCGTCCCCATATCCTTCATCTCTGTTTCTATCCCTAGAAAAGTAAGGAAAATAATAGCACCAACCTCCCTGGGTTGCTCTGAGAATGAACTCATGGGATATAGGTAAAGCACTTAGCAAAACATTGAATACACAATAAGCATTCAATACATGCCAGCTATTATTATTACAACTTAGTCCAGCATTCCTTAATCAAAACCACCTTGGAGTATTGGTAAGCTTTTCACTGTAATCCAGAGAAAGAATTGTACAAGTTGTATAGCTCTAACAGTTTGGGATGAGAATGATAAAAATAGTTGGAAAGATTCTGTTTTGATTAGAAAAATGTACTTTTTTTTTTCATCATTTCAGTACTAAAAAAAGATTATTATTTCAAGTGCTCAAGAATAACCCCTCTGTGGTTTAACACCAAGAATAGAATATTTCATTTCAGAAAGAATGCCTAAGAGAAATGATGAGCCACTGATAAAGGTTATTACACTACAAAATGACTTTGAGTGTAAGGCAAGTATTTTTGTGTTATAAAAGTTCAAAACAGCACGGTGTTTGCATATAATATAATGAACACCTAATGACTTGTTGTCAGGCTCAAGGTTCAAGAGGACCAGGACTTAGTAGAGGGATGGCGAGACAGAAACTTGGACATTGATGGTTTCAATTCACAAGCTTTACTGGGAAAAATTGAGTATGAGAGCAACGTAGAACAGCAGTTCCCAAACTTTTAATACCCTTGTAGTAGCCTGGGGAGCTTCAGAAAACATGAGTGCCAGGGGCTTGTCCTCAGACGTTCTGATTTACCTGATGTGGGGCATGATCTGGGCTCCACAATTCATTAAGCATCTTCAGGTGATTCTGATGTGTGACTAGGTTTGGGAACCACTGCCCCAGGCAAAGGATCTATCTGAGCAAATGGCCCCCAGGTGTCTCCCTTCTTCCGCCCTCAGGGGGAAGATGCCAGGGCATGGAATGGCAAGCAGCCCCCACTTGGGGCCCTCTTTGCTTTCCCGGTTTTTCCCTGCCTTGTGCTCGAAGAGTTACATCAACTGCCCAGAAATAGTTTGGGATACATCATCCAAGTCCAATGATCACATTTCAGACTATAATTCACACTGTGCCAGCAAGATGCCACCTCCCTTTCTCTACATCTCTGTCTAAGCTTTGAGACCCATTAGCTGTGTCACACACCCAGAAAACTTTCATTTACTTCCCCAGAAGTGCTTCCATGGGCAGGATTTTAATTCTGAATTAAATGGTATCAATAAAATGAGAAAACATGTTTCAATCACTGATTTTAGGTAGGCCCCAAAATTTAGATGGCAGGCTTGAAGGATCTGGCAAATGCCTGCTGGTCTGAGTTCTTCTCTACATGGGGATGTCTGTCTGTAAAGGAACGAGCTAAGTTGTGTCAAATATAAACTTAGCTTTTGACCTGGGAAACAAGGAAGTCATCTACTCATGATTTAAAGTACTTTTTAAACTAAAATTTGAAGGCCCAAGGTATCTCCAAAAAAGAAACTAGGAAATACGTAACAGATGTGAATTATGTACAAAATCAAATTATATAGAAAAAAAATTTTGTTGGCCTGGAATGATGAAAATAGCTTTAAGTTTTAAAAGTCCTTTTATGATAAAAATAATCTCTTCTTGTCCTTAGAATATACCTGGATAGTATTTTTATTCTTTTTATGGAGACTCATACAGATCAAGTGTCTTGCACAAGGTCACATAATCAATAAATAGGGCCAGTACTCAAACTCATGACCTCTTAATTCAAAGGCCACTAGACTTTCCACAATAGACTACAAGAATGCAAGTATGACTCAAATTTATTAGATAATTTTTAACTTTTTGCTTTCCCCTTAAATTTTTTTAACTGTCAGGAAGAGGCTCAGCTCGGTCACTGATCAGTAATTGCAGAGATTTATCAATTAGGATTTTTGCAAGGAAGAACAGCTTCCTCCAGATACCTTGAGGAGGAGGATTTATTGGGAGGTTATGGAGTTTGGGGCGGGGAAATCACACAATCAAAAGGGGAGCATGAGGGAGGGCTTGGAAAGTGGGCACAAACCAAGGAGACTGTACAGATTACATAACAGAAACCGGCTGGCCAAGATGTTGCTCTAGCCAATGCCAATGATTGACGCTGTTGCCCCAGATAAAGTCCTAACCATCCCTTCCTCTTTGGTCACACACCACAGCCTCAAAGCCTTGGTCAGAATGCCCAGTTTGTTGGGTGCAGTATCCTGGCTACAGGTGCAGAGAGAGGGGCTCTCTTCCTTTCAGCTTCCATAGTGGGAAGCAGGACAATGGGACCCCTCAACACCACGGGTAATAGAGAATCTCCCAGCAGAAAGAAGGGTAAGATGTTGGGATGGCTGAAGAAATTATCTCCTGTAGGGCAACACTGATTTAAAGTTGATTTTTCTATTTTCCTGCAGCATTAGAAAAATGTTAAGGGACGTTTCTAAGGAAAATTAGAAGCTACTATAAAAAGAGTATCACTCTTTTCATTGTAAGAAAAAATCTGTGGTTAATAACTCAAAGTTACTGGTGACATTAGTCAACTTGCACACTGAAAAAACAAAACTCTGTCCCTGGGGAGTGTGTTAGGAGGTCTGTGGGGTTTCACTCTCATTAGCTTTCTAACAACCCAGCTCCGGTCCATGAAAAAAAAATAGCCCCATGCAACAGATCCCATCTACTGTGAGCCTGAGTCAGCGAACACACCGCTTGTTCATTCATTCATTCGGCCTACATTTATCACGTACTGCTCTGCATGCTAGCCACTGAGGTTTTCAGTACCTGGCACTAGGAATACAAAGATAAACAGTCACAGATCCTGGAAAAACATCTTGCTTGTGCATCGCTGGGGTGGGCCTGTCTTTGTAGGTATGAATTCAAATTTGTGTAAGCTGCGATGCAAGAATTAGAGATAATCTAATTTCTCAAACCACATAGGGGATTTAGGTAATCTGCTACTGGAGTAGCAGAGAGACTAAAATGTTTAGACCTTATTAAAATGTATCATCTTGGAAATTCACCTCCTGCTGTATGCTGTAGCTTCCCACCTGCCAGATTTTCCCCTTTTGGCTATGTGCATACATACTCCACTAAAAAATAAAAATTCCTTATTGCTAAGTGCTATTTTTAGAGAGAATCTTAGATCTTGAAAGATTTCGTTGCATAAATCTGTTCAGCATGCTGTCTTTCAGAAAATTAAAAAGGAGGGGGGTGCCTGGGTGGCTCAGTTGGTTAAGCGTCCGACTTCAGCTCAGGTCATGATCTCACAGTTCGTGGGTTCGAGCCCCGCATCGGGCGCTGTACTGACAGCTAGCTCAGAGCCTGGAACCTGCTTCAGATTCTGTGTCTCCCTCTCTCTGACCCTCCCCTGCTCATGCTGTTTCTCTCTCTCTCTCTCTCTCTCTCTCTCTCTCTCAAAATAAATAAAAACATTTAAAAACAAAATAAAGGAGGGAGCTCCCCAAAGACAGGTTTATGCTTATAGTGAGGCTAATTTAAGTGATAAAAACGGAGCCGGATACCTAGATGGGAAGAGCTGAACAAGGACTTCATGTTACCATTGTCGAACTCTTTTTCAAAACAAGGGAAGCACCACCAGAACTTGTTGGAATATCCTTTCTTTCCTGAAGCTGTACCTGGGTTGTATCAGCTCAGTGTCTGTTTCCATAAACCCAAACAGAAAGAGCTCCCTAGAACAATGAGGCTTAATCTGCAAAACACAGAGAGGCA
The DNA here is from genome assembly GCF_003009895.1 of Hyaena hyaena. NCBI lineage: Eukaryota > Metazoa > Chordata > Mammalia > Carnivora > Hyaenidae > Hyaena > Hyaena hyaena. Next base: position 822,650 of record NW_024081403.1, read on the forward strand.
GAATGGGCTTTATAAAAGAGCATTTAGTCTTAGGAGAAACTGTGTAAATACCTTTTCAAGTGTCAAAATAATAACCTTTTATTTCTGGAAACTGACTGTTAGAACATCCATGTTTGCTTTTCTAGGTATTTAGAAGGCCATTTCCATTTAAAAACATTAAGGAAAGATGATGACCATCCAGTCTCCCACTTCACAGAGAAAGTAAGGGCATCAGCTGCTCAAATACCTCTAGAAATAGTAAAACAAAGTTTCTCTAAATTCCTCAGTCCGTGAAGGCCTACTTTTACCTTTAGTGGCCCGCCTCATTCTTCAGGGAGTCTAGAGCTCTGCTCGCTCCTCGCAATCCCTGACGAAGCCATTTTTCTCTGGTGCACTTGGGAAGCAGGGGGCTTGTCCTATATTCGCTGCTGAGTCAGCCCACCCTCAGGCCTGGATCACTGCTGTTACCAGATTACCCCCATTTGGTATTGCTCTTTCCTCCTCCCTCACAACTTCATCCCAGACACATACGGATGGGAATGTGGATTACCACTCTTGTGCCATCGTTTCCCAAGGCAACGCTAATATGGAGCTGCTGTTACAAATTAATCTCTCCCCGTGCCCAAGTATCCCCTGGGTGCCGTCCCTGAGAATTTTCCAGGTTCTAATATGGTCCAGGTGAGAACCATCCCAGTTTCTCCCTTGAGAAGGCAGGGAGCCCCTTGGTTTCTTTCCTCATGAGTGAAACATCATTCTCCACCTGCATCCAATTCTCTTATCATTGCTTCTGAAATGTCTTAGCCTTTGTGTTGCCTTCCCAGCTTTAGAGGGATTGACGTGGTTGGTGATACCAAAACTCAGCCAGGATAAGGGAGGACCTTTCAGGCCAACCCTGGTTGTATTAATGAATAAAAAAACGTGAAAACTTCTAATACTAGGTTCTAAGACAAATGGCTCTACTTTCTCAATATGATGGGCTTTGAGAAGGAAATTTCATGAGATTAAAATAGATCCTCTAACACAGGTGTTCTCAACTTTGGATGCATATGGAATTACCCGGAAAGCTTTTACCACTCCTCACGCCCAGGCCATAATCCACATCAATTACATCAGCACGCTTGTGGGGGTGGGGACCCAAGCTACTCAGGTGATTCCAGAGATCAACCAAAGTTGAGAACCATAGCCCTCAAAAGTGTCAAGGTGAGGAATTCAACATAAATATCATCACTTGACATTTTTTCTTCACTAGACTGACTTAAGTACCTAGATTTTAAGAACCTGGTTTTAAGAACAACTTCATACCCTTCCAAAGCCTCATGTCTTTCTATAATTATACACACTGAAGTGAAACTGTTACTGTGTAACAAGTAAAGGTCAGTGGTTCCTCCAACATTTCTTCCCCTCAGTCTGAGGTACATTAGTTTTACAACAAGGATGGATGGAGCACCCACTGTTTACCAGGTGCCGAGAGTAACCCAGGAAATAAAGCAGACCTGATACACCCTAATGGAATTGAAATCTGCTAGAGGACACATACAATAAATAAGAAAACAAATAAGGTTATTACAGAAGTGGTATATGGACAAAGAATACAATATAAAGTATAACATTTGTTATACAAGTGGGTCACCTTCAGGAACAGGGAAACAGCAGCTGATTTAGGTGGCCAGGCAAGTCCTCTCTGAGGGAGTGACATTTGAGATAAAACCTGAATGGTAAAGAAGTCGCCATGTGAAGATCGGGGACAGAGCATTCCAGGCAGAAGGAGGGGTGAGGGCCAGGACCCTGAGGCAGGAACAAACTTGGCAAGTTTCAGGTTCCGACAGACTGGAGTGTGGGGACAGGAGAGAAAGACAAGACAAGGTCAAGAAGGGAGCTAGAAGCTACCCAGGCTTGTTAAGTCACAGGGAAGAGTGGCTGTGACTGAAAATTTAGTGAGAAGCCACTCAAGGGAGATATTTGTGTTTTGTAAATGTGTGGGGGATGATTATGGAGGGCAAGAGAGAAATTAGTTGCTTTGGTGATAGTGCCTTATTGTATTGTTGTAGAGATTAGGCCAGAAGGGCTTCCAGATGGATTGAGGGTTGGAGGGAGAGGGGAGGGGAGGGATGAGGAAAAGGGAAAACTCCAAAATGAGTGCTCCACTTTTGGCGTGAGCAACTGACTGGATGGTAGTGCGGTGTTGTCAAACAGGGAGGTCTTGGTGAGGAGTATTTGGGAGATGAGAGGGCAAAAATCAAAGGCTTTCTTTGGACCTAATAACTTTGAGCTTCCTTTTGGCATTCATTAATATCCATTAGAAGCCAGTGTCCACTAGGACAAGTCTAGAGCTCAGAGGAAAGGTCAGGGCTGTAAATTAAAATCTGAAAGTCACTCACATGGAAGTGGTATTTAAAACCTTGGGACTAGATGAGTTCGCTTACGGAGATAATGTAGACAGAAAACAGAAGAGAGCAAAGGACTGAGCAGTGAGTTCCTCTTAACCTATGGAAAGAAAAGAGAGATCCAGTTAAGGACACTGAGGAGCGGCCAGGAATTTAGGGTAATAGGACCCTGAAAGTCAAAAGCAAATGTGTCTCAAGTTGGAGGATATGATCATTGTGCCAAAGGCTACTGAATGGTCAGAAATGTCTAATAAGTGAATTTGACATGAGCAGCCAGTGAGGCAGTGGGGACAGAAGTCCGGGCAGGGTGGTGAAGAAACAATGGTGGGTGAGGAGGTGGTGGTAGTGGCCACTGACGCGCGTACCTACAAATTTTGTGGTGCCTGGAAACACGTGCTTATTATCCATGCCCTGACTTACAGCACTGAGCACAAAGGCACATTACAAAGGTACACACTTCTCTGGTCAGGACAAAAGTGGGTGCATTAGATGCCCACCCAGTTGGTATGCTATATATTCAGTGGATCCCTGGGTTGGAATAATGGCTGCAAGAAACATGAATGAATGTTTAGGGTAGGACTGATTCTGCTCTTACTTACCCCATGCATTTTCCTTCTGGAAAAATGCTCCCTACAAGGCCCGCCTCTCCAGCTAACTATCATAATCAAAGAGCAAGATACACTGTCAGCTTATAAAAGCTATCAATGAAAATTGATTATTAAATGACAGAAAAGGCTAATATAGCTTCAACCTTAAATCGTTTGAAATAAGACTTCTTCACATTCCTATTCCTTTTCACTTAAAACATGAGTACATTCACATGGCTTTTAACTGAAGTAGATTTTCACTTTCTTTCCACAGCAGATAGGAAGCTGTTATATCCTCCTTTATGGAGATTAAATGGTCCTGTGGCACCTTTTAGGTCATGGCCTCAAGAAGTAGTTGCAAGTGTGTGGATAGTTACTGTCAGTGGAATAGCTTAATACAAGTTTTTTTAAAAAAGCGAACACCTAGCCTTTTGGAAAAGAAACCTGGAAATCAAAATGCACGCACACGTGCACACACACACACACACACACACACACACACATACACACACAAAAGATTCAAAGAGACTTCGTTGTGGGTGTCCATGCAGACAAGCCCTTGGGGTACAGCCATGACTGACATAAATTACTATTAGTGGTGCCAGCTTAAGTCTCTATTTTGCAAAAAAAGATAGTTTGTAACTTTCAAAGTCAACATAGTCTAGCTGTGCATAGCAAGGCTTTCCAAGCTGGAGTTCAGCAGCTTCATTGGAAAGGTAATGTCTTCAGTAGACATCAAGGAACAGAAAAAGAGTGGTCCATAATCTTGGAGCAGGATCAAGTTTAAAGACAGAAGCCTGTAGCCTTAGCAGTAAAAGGAAGATGATTCTGATTTCCATGGGTAAACCACAGTTGGGAGCAAGTGGTGGTGATCATGGTAAGAAATTAGGAGTATAGCAAATTCTGAGAGAAACCATGTGAGGAATCCAGTGTGCATCAGGGGTAGCATGGAGCAAAAGAGAATGTGTTATAACTGGGGCGATTATGTTCCTTCTGGTGTTTATTGCCATGTACATGCACAATAAAAGAAATCCAAATATGTGGTGCAGTAGCAGCAGCAGCAGCAGTAGTAACCAGTAGGATGAAAATCTTAATTCTGTTTGCACTTCCTCCTGCAACTCATCTTGGTACAGAAGAAGGGTGATTTCTATCAAGCAAGGAACCACACACTTTACTTTTCAAAACAGTATGTACATAAAGTATGCATGTAGTCTGTCAATCAACAACACGGAATATCTACATTTCAAGTACTGGAGGTATTACTTTAACTGATTCTCACTTACTTGTGTCCCTAGATTGAGGGAAGTTCCCCATTCCCTCTGTAAAACCTACTGGTGAATGCTCATGTTAGCAATCATCTTCTAATACTTGCCTTGGACTTCTGCCCCACCAATCGAATGGTATGCTAACCAAGAGTCAAGTTATGTTGGTTTCCAAACTTGTTTATGTTAACGCTGTCTTTTTGATTAGGTAATATGATGACGTAGAAGGGGCAAAAAGAGAGCTGTTAGTATAAAAACTAAGCCATTGAATCACTTCACAAAGTGACCATGACAGTGAGCCGATAAGGAAAAAATGTATTATCACATGAGGTGTGGACAAGACAACTATAAAAGGCTATGAACGAGAATCATGAGATTCCAGGAAGATTCCACACTTGGCTTGCATCACAAGTGTCTTTAAGTTCTGATGCACTTTAAAAAACTGAAACAGGAAATCGGAGATGACATATTGTGAATATGGTTTTTGCCAGATGGAGAACTCTACAGTCAAAGAGAAGGCCATAGCCTTTCACCAGAAGACTGGTGGGGGAATATGTAATTATGGCTCAGCTTAAAATAACAGTGTAAGATACAAAGTTATAGGAAACCTATTAACCACTCAATTGCCACTCACTGGGTAAGTTTCTACTGTACTGTAGGTGTGGGGATGTACACTTTGGATTCTCTGAGCTTTATTTCTCATTAGAAGCTTAGCTAAAATCATTTATATTCTAGAGAAATATCCTAGAAATATGTTAGCCATGAGTTTCTCTAACTTCTATCCCTGGATTAGGTCAGATCCACAAAAAGGTACATTGCAAACCATTTTTCTCTAGATTATAATGGAAATTCCTTTGCAGAAATATGATTTAAGTGTTAGACTCTTGACTTTTATGGAGGACCCATAAAAGAAGTGATCATAGGAAGAATATCTCTGTCTGGTTTGTCAAACTGATATCTAAGCTTTCTAATACACCATTCAAAGCCTAGTACATGAAGAATCACATGATAAAACCTGACTCAGTGTGAAACGCCTGAAGGCATCCATGGGAAGAGTAGAAAAGAGAAAAAGAAAGAGGAGAAAAATTGTAGTTCTAGACATAACTGTCCCAGCCAATTAATTACAAAGCTCCTTTTTCCTTCTGCTTTAACATGTCTTCTTGTGGATTTCTGAATTTCAAAAGTTGAGACTCCTAATAATTATCCATTATTTCCTAAACCATATGTACAGCTAATTCTTTTTCTCTGATTTTTTTTAAAGTTGAAGTATAGTTGACACACAATATTACATTAGTTTCAGGTATACAACATAGTGATCTGACAAATCTATGTTATGTGAAGCCCAACCACCATGTATAACCACCATCTGTCACCATACCATGCCATTACAATACCAGTGACTATATTTGTTGCTTTCATTCCCAGGTCTTACTGATTCCATAAAAGCAAGGCTGGATCTCCCACTCAACTTCACCCATTCTGCCCATCCCCTCCCCTCTGGGAACCACCAGTTTGTTCTTTGTTTATGAGTCTGTTTCTGTTTTGTCTGTTCATTTGTCTTGCCTTTTAAATTCCACATAAAAAGTGAAATCATGTGGTATTTGTCTGTCTCTAACTTATTTCACTAGCATAATATCCTCTAGTCCCAACCATGGTGTCACAAATGGCAAGATCTCATTCTTTTTTGTGGTTAAGTTACACACACACACACACACACACACACACACACACACACCAGGTCTTCTTTATTATTCATCTGTTTATGGACACCTAGGTTGCTTCCATACCTTGGGTATTGTAATTAATGCTGCAATAAATGTAGGGATGCATATATCTTTTCGAATTAGGGTTTCCAGGTTTTTTGGGGAAATATCCAATAGTGGAATTACTAGATTGTATGATGTCTATTTTTAATTTTGAGGAACTCCAAAATTAAAACTCCACTGTTTCCACAGTGACTGCCCCAGTTTGCATTCCCACCAACTGTGCACAAGGGTTGCTTTTTCTCCACATCCTCACCAACACTTGTTATTTTTGTCTTTTTTGATATTAGCCATTCTGACAAGTGTTAGATGATATCTCTTGTGGTTTTGTTTTGCATTTCCCTGATAACTAGTGATGTTGTACATCCTTTCATGTGTCAGTTGGCCATCTGTATGTTCCCCTGGAAAAATGTATATTCAGTTTCTCTGCACATTTATAATTGGATTATCTGATTTTTTTCCTGTTGAGTTGTATAAATTCTTTGTATATTTTGAAATTAACCCTGTATCAGATATATCCTTTCCAAATGTCTTCTCCCATTCAGTATGTTGCCTTTTCATCTTGTTGATGGTTTCCTTGGCTGTACAAAAGCTTTTTGATTTTGCTATATCCCAATAGTTTATTTTTGCTTTTGTTTCCCTTGCCTTAGAAGACATATCTGGAAAAATATGGCTAAGACCAATGTCAGAGATTACTGCTTATGTTTTTCTCTAGAATTTTTATAACTTCAGGTCTCACATTTAGGTTTTTAATCTGTTTGGAGCTTATTTTTGCTTATGGTGTGAGAAAGTGATCCAGTTCCATTCTTTTGTATGTATCTGTCCAAGTTTCTTAATACCATTTATTGAAAAGATTGTCTTTTCTCCCATTGTATATTCTTCCCACTTTTGTCATAGATTAATAGACCATGTAAGGATGAGTTTATTTCTGGGCTTTCCATTCTGTTCTATTGATCTATGTGTCTATTTCTGAGCCAGTACCATCCTCTTTTGAGTCCTGTAGCTTTGTAGTGTATTTTGAAATCTAGGGTTGTGATACCTACAGTTTTGTACTACCTTCTCAAGATTGTTTTGGTTATTTGGGGTCTTTTGTGGTTCCACACAAAGTTTAGCAGTATTTATTCTACTTCTGTGAACAATATTATTGATATTTTAACAGGGATTGCATTGAATCTCTAGATTGCTTTAGATAGTGTGGATATTTTAAAATATTAATTCTCCCAATCCATGAGCATGGAATGTCTTTCCCTTTCATTGTGTCATCTTCAATTTATTTCATCAATGTTTTATAGTTTTTAGAGTACAGATCTTTCACCTCCGTGATTAGATTTCTTCCTGGCAATCGTAAATGGAATTGTTTTCTTGATTCCTCTTTCTGCTACTTCATTATTAGTATATAGAAATGCAGTTGATTTTTTATATTAAATTTGTATCCTGCAACTTTACTGAATTCATTTATTACTTCCAATAGTTTCTTGGTAGAGTCTTAGAATTTCCTATATAGTATCATGTCATCTGCATTTAATTTCTTCCTTACCAATTTGGATTCCTTTTATTCTTTGGTTGTCTGATTGCTATGGCTAGGAGTTCCACTATTTTGTTGAATAAAAGTAGGGAGAGTGGACATCTCGGTCTTATTTCTGATCTTAGGGGAAAAGCTCTTAGTGTGTCACCATTATGTATGATATTAGCTGTAGGTTTGTTACATCTGGCCTTTATTATGGTGTGATGTTCTCTCTCTAAGCCTACTTTGTTTAGAAATTTTATCATGAATGGATGTTGAATTTTGTCACATCCCTTTTCTGCATCTATTGAGATGATCATATGTTTTATATCCTTCATTTTGTTAGTGTGATATATCAGGTATTATGTATAACTTGATTTGCAGATACTGGAACATTCTTGCATCTCCGAATAAATCCCACTTGATCACGGTGAATGATCTTTTTAATGTATTGTTGAATGCGGTTTGCTAATACCTTGTTGAGAATTTCTGCCTCTGTGTTCATCAGGAATATTGGCCTGGGGTTTTCTTTTCTGTAGTGTCTTTGTCTGGTTTGGGCATCAGGGTAATGCTGGCCTCCTAGAATATATTTGGAACCTTTCCATCCTCTTCTAATTTTTTTGTTGTTTTTTGACTAGTTTGAGGAGAATAGGTATTAACTCTTCTTTTAATATTTTGTAGAAGTCACCTGTGAATCCATCTGGTCCTGGATTTTGCTTCCTTGGGAGATTTTGATTACCAAATGAATTTCCTTACTAGTAATTGGTCCATTCATATTTTCTATTTTATCCCAACTCATATTTGGCAGACTGTATTTTCCCAGGAATTTATCCATTTCTTCTAGGTGGTCCAGTTTGTTGGCATACAATTTTTGTAGTAGTCTCTTATAATCCTTTATATTTTTATGGTGTCAATTGTAACTACTTTTTGCTTCTAATTTTATTCATTTAAGTCCTCTTTATTTGTTTCTTGATGAACCTAGCTAAAAGTTTCTCAATTTTGCTTATCTTTTCAAAGAACTAGCTCTTTGTTTTATTGATCTTTTCTATATGCTGCCTAAAAGAGACCCATTTCACACCTAAAGACACATACAGACTGAAAGTGTAGGGATGGAAAAAGATATTCCCTGTAAATGGAAGTTAAAAAAAAAAAAAAAAAGCCAGGGTAGCAATCTTTATCAGACAAAATAGACTTTCAAACAAAGACTGTAACAGGAAAAAAAGAAGAGCAATACATAATGATAAAGAGATCAATCCAACAGGAGGCTATAACAATTGTAAAAAGCTATCTGCCCAACACTGGAGCATCCAAGTACAGAGACAAATACTGACAGATATAAAACTGAATATAGGTTTTTAATTTTCTTGGGTAAATGCATAGGAGTAAAATACTGGATCATAGGATAGGTACATATTTAGCTTGAGTTATAACCACACTTTTTGTGAAAGAATGCCTATTACCCTCCCCAAATCAATGTGTAGAAATTCTTCTCACCAAAGCTTGATATTATTTTTCTTTTTCATTTTAGCTTTCCGGTAAGCAGACATTTTGAAAATCAGGTTTTCTGACGTAATAAACCACAGCTTCGCCAGCGGCATACATAGGAATTTCAAAGCTTTCAACCTTAAAAAGTACTTTCCCTTATTGGCTATTGCCCTTTGGTAAACCTAATCTAATATTAAAAACAGGTAAACATAATTCAAGATGTTTCATGAGAAAGAGACAATTTAATTCTCCTTTAAAGTTAGCTAAATTTAACATAATGATCAGGACAATCCTGTCAGAATGAGTCTCACTGCAAATTATGAAGATATAGGATGTATTATCATCTAAATGTACTAGTAAGAATCAAATCACTTACATGGTGATGGAAATTCTTCATTGATATATCTATTCCAAATTGCATTCTGTATAAGCAGTGAGTTTGGAGATAATGGTTCTGTTTCCACTTCTCATTTTCATTTTAATGAACTATATTCGAAATCATCATTCACTATGATCAGAATTATAAACTACAGTTTTGAAAAATGCTAGGAGTCTTTTAGGGAAAAATAATGAAATAGAACAAACAGCTCACTTACGATTAAATACTGATTATTTTGTATTTGACTCCCAATCTTTCTCTCTCTTTGATGCAGTTTTTGTTTGATGCAATATCTGAAACTTAACAAAGCAAATATATGACACTCAAATCGTGTTATCCCCACAATTTATTGTTGCATTAAATAAACATTTATTCATGTTAATATGACACACAAAATTGATTGTCAACACCATCACCTAATAATTTATTTCTTACATGTATCATGGTAAATCTATTATAAAATCTATTCACACATTTGCCATAATAAGATAGATTACAGATTTAGGTTTAAAATTGAAAGGATAAAAGTCTTGGGAAATAATAGAGATACACATTTATATAATTAAGTTTGGGAAAGGCCTTTCTAAAATTGAACCCAAGCCAGTGACCATCAATAAAATGTTAGATACATTTGCTCCATGAAAATTTTACATTTCTGTATACAAGTAAAATAACCACGTAGAAATAGGTAAATTCAGAATGTGAAACATCTTACTGGACAACTGACCCAATCTCTTCAAAAAAAGCTAATGTCTTGGGAAAAAAAGGTAAGGGACTGTTCTAGAATAAGAAGAGATAAAGGAGGCCTAACACTTTGTGTCAGCTTTCATTGACTTGATTTGAAAAATTAAAAAAGATTTTAGGGACTTTTGAGAAAATGTGAAAACAGATAATATTAACATGTTTTCTGTACTAATTACATAATTAATGTACTTACCAATTAATTTCTGTAGCTTTTTGTTTACCAGCTGAAGGACAAACGTACTAAGAAAAATATTTCAACAAGTGTTTCAGAAAGAAGTTAATAATTTACCTTTAAAACTTTTACAAATGAGTAGAACAAAAACACTTGAGTAAAAAAACAAAAGCAGAGGACATGAAATCCCAAATGATGAAAAAAAAATAAAATGATCAGAAAGCTATGGAAGTTTTTCCTAGTTTGTGAGTAAGCAAAGAAATGCAAATTAGATAGCCAAAGATTGAAAAAAAATAGGAAATCTATACATTCTCAGAAATGGCTGGTACTGGACATCAAATGGTTTAAACTTGACAGGCAACTACTTAGGAACATTTATCAAAAGTCTTAAATTGATTCCTCCCTTTCATGTACCTGTTGGCCATATGTGTGTCTTCTTTTGAGAAATGTTAGTCATCAGGGAAATGCAAATCCAGTCACAATAAGATATTATCTCACACCTGTTAGGATGCCTATTAACAAAAAGACAAAAGGTAACAAGTGTTGATGAGGATGTGGAGAAGGAAAACCCTCTGCACTGCTGGTGGGAATGTAAATTGGTGCATCATTATGGAAAATAGTATGAAGATTCTTAAAAAAGGAAAAATAGATCTACTATGTGACCCAGCAGCCCCCCTGTGAGTATATACCCAAAGGAAAGGACACCATTATCTGCACTCCATTCACGGCAGCATTACACATAATAGCTGAGATATGGAAACAACCTAAGTGTCCTTGGATGGGTGAAGGGATAAAGACAATATGGTAAAATGGAATATTATCCAGCATTAACATGAAGAAAATCTTGTCATGTGCAATGACATGGATGAATCTAGAGGACATTATGCTAAGTAAAATAAGCCACACACAGAAAGACAAATACTACATGATCTCATTTACGTGTGGAATCTAAAAAAGTCAAATTCATAAAAGGAGAGGATAGAATGGTGGTTGCCAGGGGTTCGGGTAGGAGAAATGGGGAGACGGGTCAAAGGGTATGACATTTCACTTATGCACGGTGGATAAGTTCAGAGGAACACATGTACAGCATGGTGACTACAGTTAATAATACTATACTATATACTTGAAATTTGCCAAGAGAGTAGGTCTTCCCATCACACACACGTGCGCACATACGCGCGCACACACACGCACACACACACATACATACACAAATGGTAATTAGGCAAGGTGACAGATATGTAAATTATCTTGAGTTGATTGTGGTCATCATTTCATAAATGTATACATATATCAAAACATCACATTGTACACCTTAAATATATACAGTTTTTGTCAATTATACCTCAATAAATCTTCTTAAAAATATTCCTACCCTTGATTGAGAAATCTCAATTATAGTAATTTATCCTAAGGAAATAACTGCTTTTGCAAGGACTTATGAATATAAGTTTTCCGTACAATGGAGTTCTGTAAGTGTACTAACATGGAAAAGTTCACGATGTACCATTATTCTGAAAGAGGGTTAAAAATACTATTTATGACATGACTCTACTCATTCTTAACTTGTGAGGTTTATACATTATATATTTATTTAAGAAAACATCTGGGGACCCTGGGTGGCTCAGTCGGTTAAGCATCCGACTTCCGCTCAGGTCATGATCTCCTGGTTCATGAGTTCAAGCCCCATGCTGGGCTCTGTGCTGACAGCTCAGAGGCCGGAGCCTGGTTCAGATTCTGTGTCTCCCTCTCTCTCTGCCGCTCCCCTGCTCACACTCTGTCTCTCTCTCAAAAATAAACGTTAAAAAATTTTTTAAAAAGAAAACATCAGAAAAATACATCTGAAAGTCAATTATTACTATGTGGAATTATGGGTAACTTTTTTGTCTTCTTTCCAAAGATTCTATGATGAGCATTATTCATTCCTTAATAAGGAGGTGGGGGAGAATGTTACCTTCAAAAGAAAACAATCCATTTGTAGCTTTGCTAGTCTTTTGAGACTTTTTTTCCCACTTCCTTTTGCCACAGAGTAACGTGATCAGCACCAACCTGATTGTAGCCTCTGCTATATTTCTGTCCGACTTAAATCTGTATCGGGAAATATGAAGTACTTTCCCACATGTTATTTATACTAAACCCTATGAAGGCACTTGAAATAAGCCTGATCTCTTGCTTTTATAATTAAGCACAGAGAAGATCACAGTGATAAGATGGCTCTTTTCCCTCAGTCGGAGGGCAGTGGTGGTGAGTGGGGTACCAGGGCTCCTGGCTTTTTCCACAGACATTCAGGAGTGGTTTTCCATACAGCTATAAGGTACATTATGCTAACAAAGCCAATCGTGCCTGATTTTATTGTCCTCAGGGATTGACACTATTTACTGGATACCACCCTGAATCAAACCTAAATTCTGCTTTTTAAGTGAATTTCATAAATAAAATACTTCTTATTAATTTTTTCTTTAGAAATAATTTCAGACTTACAAAAAAAGTTGCAGAAATAAAGCTTGTGCAAATATCTGCCTACCTACTGTAAATATTTTATTCACCTATTGTAAATATTTTACCCTATTTGCTTTATCATTTGCTGTATATACATATCATTAAATATATGATTATTTTCCAAATCATTCAAGGGTAAGTTGAATACATCAGGGCTCTTGACACCTAAATATTTCAGTTGACATTTTTTAAGAATAGAGATAGTGTCTTACATAACCATGGTACAGTTACCAACATCATAAATGTACATTGAAATAATAATCATATAATCTATTATCCATATTCCATGTTTGTCAGTCGACCTAGTAACTGTTGTTTATAGCATTTTTGCCTCAAATTTCCAATACAGGTTTTAATTTAGGTCAGGTATTGCACTTAGTTGTTATGACTTTTTATTTTTTTAAATGTTTATTTATCTATCTTGATGGGGTCAGGGGCAAAGAGAGAGGGAAAGCATCCCAAGCAGGGTCTACTGTCAGCACAGAGCCTAACTCGGGGCTTGATCTCACGACAAGGAGATCATGACCTGAGCCAAAATCAAGAGTAGGATGCTCATCTGACTGAGCCACCCAGGTGCCCCATGTTATGAGTGCCAGAATGGTTGAGTTCTGGGAAGGGCCCTTTTACTGGCTAGCATATGGCTCCCTTCTCACCGTGTCCTTACATGGCAGAGAGAAAGAGACAACGAGCTCTCTGCTGGCTTTTCATTTAAGAGCACAAATACAGACCAAGGAAGGCACTGCCCTCATGACCTCATCCAATTTGACTAACCTCTGAAAAGCCATATCTTCAAAAACCATCACGTTGGGTGTTAGGGCTTCAACATATCAATTTTGAGGGGACATATACATCTAGCCCATGATACAGAACATTCTTCATTTTATAAAACAAATGCATTTGTAGATATACTAGAAATGAAGTTAACTAGGGGCACCTGGGTGGCTCAGTCGGTTGAGCGTCTGACTTTGGCTCAGGGCATGATCTTGTGTTTCATGGGTTTGAGCCCTGTGTCAGGCTCTGTGCAGACTGCTCAAAGCCTGGAGACTGCTTCAGATTCTGCGTCTCTCTCTGTCCCTCCCCCACTCGCACTCTCTCTCTCTCAAAAATAAATGAATAAACATTTAAAAAACTTTAAGAAATGAAATAGCCTAGACCTATAAAATAGTATTTTCTAAAGCCATTAAACCAGAATAAAATGATAGCCACAATTTTCCAAACTGAGTGCTCACTGAACTGATATTTATTTTGTTGAATCCCCAGTCATTACCACCTAGTCTCTGTATTGGGCTTTCTATTTATGTGTCACCCTCATTCAAGAATGTGCCCCCTTCTGCCAACACAGTATTAAAATAGAAAAAGATTACTCTCTACAGAAACACACTGTGTCTCAAGGATTTTTATGGAAGTCGGGCTATATCAGAACCGTAGAATGTGCTTCAATTCATTTTTAGACATCAAGAATTCAGAAAAAGTATTTCAGATCAGCACTTGGCTAATAAGAACAAAGAGATTTTTTATCATGCAACTCCTGATCTTCTTTGTTAAGTCATTAGAATACAGTATGTTTTTTCTGTACTTTCTTGAAATATTGCATCTTGATTTCTTCTCATTATGTGTTAAGCAGTTATTAATATTGAATTAATTAGCCCATTACATATTAGTATACCGTTGTTTACTGTTAATCGAAAACCTTTCATTCTGGGGGATGCCCGGGTGGCTCAGTCAGTTGAGCTTCTGACTCTTCATTTCAGCTCAGGTCATGATCTCACAGTTTGTGGGATTGAGCCCCACTTTGGGCTCCACCCTGACAGCACAGAGCCTGCTAGGGATTCTCTTTCCTGCTCACTCTCTGCCCCTCCCCTGCTTGTGCTCTTTCTTACTCTCTCAAAATAAATAAACATTTTTCAAAAACATTAAAATCTTTTACTTTTTAAATTTTAAGACCATTTTTCTAGTATTCCAATTAGGTATCATGTGGTTCAAATGCTGTAGTAAAGGATGTTAACCTGACACCCTTACGGTAAGTTTACCAGTGTACTCCAAACAGTACCCAGCTCCATGTTTGATACCTTACAAATTTAACCCTTCCTCATTAATTAGAATCTGGATACGAACTTTTTTCAAATCATTTTGAAAAAGTAAAGCATCTCTTTATCTCTTATCTACAGAATTCAGTTTCCTTATTGTCAAGGTATATTCTAAAACAAATTACCCCAGCATTTAATGAAATGTGCCTCACGGTGATCACAAAATGTGGATAATGTGGTCTAATATAAACAGTCTAGATATATTTACCAATAGATAATAGTTTCTAAAATGATATGTCAAAATGTACACATTAAGAAAAATTCTTATTTTTTTCTTTTTCTAGCTCCCTTTTTTCTATTAATTGTGATTATTTCTTCCAAAGTTAGTAATATTTTCTAAATAGCTTTCTAAAATTATCCAGTTTTTAGACTATATTTGCTACATCTGACATTCTCTTGAGTATTTAGCCTTTCAAGTAGGACATGTGTCACTGCATATCTTCCTTTTTTCCCTTTGGCTTTGCACTAATTTCTCGACACAGCAGAATTTTTCTTTGTCTTCGTAAAACAAAAGTTTTGGAATAAAAATGACCCAATATATCTAACATATATTCATTTTTAATTTCTCCTACATGTGAAGCAATTATTTGACCTGATTTAACATAATCTGGAAATAGAATTTCTTCTTTGTGCTCCACATCAACTCCTAACACCTGGTTTTGAATTTAAATTGAGGGTTTTTCTGGACTTTTAAATGTTGCTTTCTTCTTTCATTGGTGTGTGTTGACCATTTCATCTACTCAGAGGCTTTTGATTCTGTTTTGAAACAACATGGTCATGGTACAGTTGTAAAAGCTCAGATAATCTGAAATCAGAATTTTTTATTTCACGGTCTTGTATGATCTAAAGGAAAATAAATGATCAAGATTTAACTGTTTTCCTCTCTTAATGATAGTTTCTATGGAATAAACCATGTCAGAGTCACACCTGCAATCTATAATACTTTAATGCCATTCCGTTTATCAAGGAAATTCTGGTGTTTGTGTGTTTTAGCCTATTTTTCTTTTCTTTCCTTTTTGGAGCTTCATAGTCAGTCTTACAGATGACCTCATATTGCTTGAATTTGTTTTTGTTTTTCCTTCCTTCCTCCCTGACTCTGTCTCCACCGCTGACTGTCTCTGTCTCTCTCTCAAAAATAAAAAACATTAAAAATTTTTTTTCAATGAAGGAGGGAATAAAAAGCCAGGTGGTAGGCAGCATGGACTGATCCACTGGCTTCCCTGAAGGAGTTTGCTAGCCCCATCCCAGCTGCAAGGTCATGTGGGGACAGGAATTAGCAGTGAGATACAGGAAAGTCATGTGCTGGCTCTCTGCTCCTTGCCCCTCTCCAGACCCACTTTTCACCCATCTCTACCTTATCCCACTGGGCTCCCTTCTCCTCGGGCTTCCAGCTGGACTTAGCCAATAAGGAAGAAGCTGGAAAAGAAGAGTGAGTTCAGCATATCTATTTTCCTGTTTCCCTTCCTATGAAACCCCTTTGAAGTGGCTGTGTCCCATGGATGCCTGCCATGTACAACCTTCTCCCCTTGGGTCCCAGGAATTTCCTTCTGCCCTCATTCCTTAGAGCGGTGACAGCACCATGTGGTCAGCTTTGAGTTGACTGTGACTCCCATTTGCCCCCCATACCTTTGTAATAAGGAATATGTAAAGAAATACTCCTCACACCATCCATTGGTTTTCTGCTTGAGATTCTGATACAAACTAAGAATTTCAAAGGGCTACGTGTTCAGTGAAAAGGGAATCTAGGGGAAATGTGCAACCAACACAAAGAGATCACTTGCTCGATTTGGCCCTTTTTCAATGTTTATTTATTTTGAGAGAGAGAGCAAGAACATGAGTGGGGGAGGACAGAGAGAGGGAGAGAGAGAGAATGCCAAGCAGGCTCCATGCTGCCAGCGCAGAGCCAGATGTGGGGCTCAAACCCACGAACCATGAGATCATGACCTGAGCTGAAGTTGCATCCTTAACCAACTGAGCCACCCAGGTACCCCTTGATTTGGCCTTCTAAGAAATTATAACCATGCTTTACCCTCTATTATAGCCCAAGAGCAGGTATCTACAGATCACTTCCTACTGAATACGAAGTCACAAGCTTAAATTGTGAAACACACAAGGAAAGATGTGGAAAACAGACAGTAGGACTGAATTTTCCAAGAGCCTTAGTTAATAGCATTGCCTGATAATGTGTCTTCAATTATTAAAGACACAGAAGAAGACTTGAAAACATGAGACCAAAGAGAGTATGGAAAAATAAGAGTATGTAAAAAGAAAGAAAAAACATACAATCATTAAAAATAAAAGAGGCACTCAGCAAATGGGCGATAAATCTTGCTACACCTCTCGGTGGACTGTTCCCTGATGACCTGAATGAGCTGTTTGTATTTTGCAAACATATTTGTCTGTGCTACTCAATGCAATGCAGTGTTTGCATGTTTCCTTTGTTTTAATAGTTGTTTGGTTTTTATCTCGTTGAGCCCATTGGTCTCACCTAAAATTGTTTTAGGTGTTTTGTTTTAGGTGTTTTCCAGCTTCAAACAAAAAGCTGGAAGTAAAAATGCAGGCATATTTTTATGTGTTTTGAAAAATACAACAGGAAAAATTGTTCTGAAGTTTTAGAAGATACAAACTAAAAAGAAATCAAGGAATGTATAAAATTGGTGGGAAGCAGCACCAGAAGAAAAAAGATAAATTTTACCTGTGACTTAGAGCAAAGATTTTAGCTGAAAATAGGCAAAAGGTATGGATGGACAGTTGGCAGAGGCAGACATGAGGGAAAATAGTCGACTCTGCTCGTGGTTGAAAAAAACACATGGAAATATAGAATTGTATGCACGATAAATTAGCAAAATGTCAAAAAATGACTGCAGCCTGTTCTGGTAATTCTTTGTTAAAATCGGCATATGTATATATTGCTAGAGGCACAGAAATTTAAACTTACATAATTAAAATAATTAGTAGTAAAATAAGTAAAATAATTAGGCGCAAGGGCGCCTGGGTGGCTCAGTTGGTTAAGCATCCGACTTCAGCTCAGATCATGATTTCAACAGCTCAGGAGTTTGAGTCCCACATCGGTCTCTGTGCTGACAGCTCAGAGCCTGGAGCCTGTTTCAGATTCTGTGTCTCCTTTTCTCTGCCCCTCCCCTTCTCATGTGCTCTCTCTCTCTCTCTCAGAAATAAATAAATGTTAAAAACTAAACAAACAAACAAAAAAAAACTGCAGTTCCTTAGTCACACTAGCCAATTTCAAGTGCTCAATAGCCACATTAAACTAGGGGTTATCATACTGTTCAGCACAGAATATTTCCATCAGCACAGGAAACGCTATTGAACTGGAGACCAGAAGATAGACACAGGAGTGGTAGCAGTTCTTAAAGAGGCACAACTTCCATAGTACTTGATATTTCAAGTTGTTCTCCAGTGCTTTTATCAGTTGATCTTTTGACTGATACATTACCCAATCTCCTCTTAAATACTTGGCATTTTCAGACCTATTTTTCTTTTCTTTTTTTTTTTAATGTTTTCATTTATTTCTGAGAGAGAGAGACAGCGTGAGCAGGGGAGGGTCAGAAAGAGGGAGGGAGACACAGAATCTGAAACAGGCTCCAGGCTCTGAGCTAGCCGGCAGCACAGAGCCTGACGCAGGGTTCGAACCCACGAACCGTGAGATCATGACCTGAGCTGAAGTCTGCTACTTAACCAACTGAGCCACCCAGGCGGCCCACACCTATTTTTCTAAACTAATGGAATGAAATTATATATCTTGCTGATGCTGATTTTTAAAATTTGCATTTTCCTGATTACTAATTAGGTCAAGTGTTTTTTCATGTATTTATTAGCCTTTCATATTTCCTCTTCTGTGAGTTGCCTATTTGTTTTTTTTCTCCACATTACCATGTTGAAATTATTTAAAATGGGAAATGTTTATGATATAGTGACAATTTTTTTTTAAAAAAGAACAAGCTCTTATTCTTTGTTTTCTAAGTCTTCCTCTTGGCTTGATTATTTTTCTTTATCCTGCTATTATTTTTATTTGACATTTATTCCTTTCTGGTAGAACACTGTGTGCTTGACCTTAAATAAAAGGGTGTGTGTTTGTGTGTCTGTGTGTGTGTCTGTGTGAATGTATGCATGTGCATAAAAGCAAGAATAGAGCAGAGAGAGAAAAACAACATTTCAAGATTTGTATCTTTAATTAGACTACATGTTTAAATTGCAAAGGAAACTGCCTTCCATAACTCAAGTAGAAGGAAATGAATTTGCGTATATTGTTTGGAGACCTCTCATATTCATGTTTTGGAAGTTAACTTAAGCACACAGTAGTCTAAGTACTCAACTTGGAAAAGAAATTACATTCTTTAAAGAAGTGAAACTGCACTGTTTAGAAACAAAAACAGAAACAAGACAAAGAGAAATGGTAGTGTAGAAACTGAACAGAAATTAATTTTTGCCCAGCTTCAGTCCTTGGGAAAAATGGGCTGTATCCCTTAGCCCGTTTCATGGCAGTTTTGGCATCCAGCATGTGGAACCTTCTGCTAGTGAAATGCAATTACGTTCCCACAGGTACCCACGCAGATTTGTCCCCAACTGGTCCTTTCCCTCGTTTACTGTCAACCAGGCTCTTTTATATTATCCTTTCATTTCCTGCCTAGATCATTTTTCCCAATTTCCCTGTTTCGCTCTGCTAAACAATGTTTCCCATCCCTGATGTAGGTGCTTTTTACAGCAGGTCCAAAGGGCACTAGGATTTTCACCTCTCACAAAGACAGACGGGGCTGTCGGTCTGCTCACCGAGCACTGCAGGCTCTACGATGCTGCAGCCTCACATCCTCCAAGCGATTTTCATGCGCTGTAGGCATACTGGGTATCTGTGCGGGATCTCTGGAATTTTAGTAGCGTGAGCTAGAATATGCCTTTGTACGTTCTCTGCCTTTCCCACTTGCTTCAAAATGAGCACGCCTGCAAGTGACTTGTTCAGAACAGGAGTCAGAGAGCCTCTCAGTTTGTTGTTCTTGCCCTTGCCCTTGCCCGGAACAGTGCCACTTGCCAGCGGTCTCACCACGCGGGGCTCTTTGTTAACTCATAGACTAAATTGTAAAGTGGGTGTTGCTGCATGTCCTGTGATCTGCAATAAGATGTCAGTTCATTCTAACGGTGTTGTGACAGGAGTTACAGGACAGGAAATGAAAGAAGGCCACAATGGAGTAAAATTTATAAAACAAGACGTTTTCAAAATTGGGGAAAAGCCTGGCCCAGTAAAACCTGGAGGGCCAACGAAATAGGATTTGCAACTTGAATGCACACCCTTCAGGAGGCCTCTCAGAAGAACAGCCCTGACTTCCCAGGGGGGCTTGTGATGCGGGAGTCCGTATCCCTGCGCTCCTAGAACCTCCCATGGTCTTGCATCTGCTGAAGTTTGAGCTAAGGTGTGCGTTTGGATCTACTTACTAAGATTTCCGTAACGTGCATCCTGAATGTTATCTGAAAACCTTTTTCTTTCCATGCGCCTGGAATGTACTGGGATGTTTCCTGAAGCTACTCTTTTGCAAAACAGAGTTAGATTTGCTGCTGTGTGTTGTGATTTAGGGGCACTCATAGGGTCATCTGCTTTAAATATCAGCCTTACCACTGGCATACGGGCATTATTAGTTCTTTCCTTTGGAGGCTGGATGCCTTTCCTTTTTTTTTTTTATTCATTTATTTTTTAATTTTTTTTTAATGTTTTATTTATTTCTAGGAGAGATAGAGAGAGACAGCGTGAGCAGGGGAGGGTCAGAGAGAGAGGGAGTCACAGACTGAAACAGGCTCCAGGCTCTGAGCTGGCAGTCAGCACAGAGCCCGACGTGGGGCTCGAACCCACGAACCGCGAGATCATGACCTAAGTGAAAGTCGGACGCTTAACCAACTAAGCCACCCAGGCGCCCCGCTGGATGCCTTTCCTAAAGGGTATGGCTGTAATAAGCTACCCCGTTGCTTCACAAAGTGTGGTTCCTGCATCAGCCGGGAACTTAATAGAAATCAAATAACCAGACCCTAGACCAGACTCACTGAACTGGAAACGTGAGGGACAGTGCCCAGGGTTCTGTGGTTTAACAGGCCTTTCAGGTGATTCTGATGCTCATTAAAGTTTGAGAGCCTCCTACTGAAGCCCGTGGACTTCAAAGTGACGTGTGCAAGATGATCTGAAAGGAAATATTGTAACTTTGTACTTCATAGTCTCCATTTCTAATGTCTACTTTTGTGTATTTTATATACCTAATATGCATTATTGTGTTTGTATAACTTATCAACACATGCATGTCGTGTACTAGGAGTTCATGTTTAATTGTGTGAATGATACGGATGCATGATATACAAAGTTTGAAGACTACTTGTATAACACTTAAAAATGCTTATGCTTTGGGGCGCCTGGGTGGCTCAGTCGGTTGAGCGTCCAACTTCGGCTCAGGCCATGATCTCACAGTCCGTGGGTTTGAGCCCCACATCAGGCTCTGTGCTAACAGCTAGCTCAGAGCCTGGAGCCTGCTTTAGATTCTGTGTTTGTGTCTCTCTCTCTGACCTTCCTCTGCTCATGCTCTTTCTCTCTCTTAGAAATAAATAAAACATAAAAAATGTATATTAAAAAATGCTTATGCTTTAACACCAACTGAGCTATTAGCCAGCAATAATGACGTGCATTCGTGTTCATACATTTATCTCCTTGGTTCTAAAATGCTTTGCAAATAATTTATAGTGTTCATTTCTACTGTTGTATGGAGAATTCTCACATTCCCAGTAAAGTGATAAAAAGAGACCTCTCTGTTGCATCCTGGATTCTTTTTGCCTCTCCTTAAACAAAAGAGAGAAAAATGGCCCATGAAGAGCATCAATGGTGCCTTCCCACGTCCCCCTCAGCACATTCATCAAATGTGTATGCAGAAAAGTTACAAAGAGCTAGAAAGGGGTTCCTATGTCCAATCCTTGCCATGCCCTTTTCCCACTCCCATTGCTCTGCTTACATGGAGGAGTCCCTGAGGTCTGGGGGGCACTCTGTTCTCCTTGGAAGTTTTCCTCACTTCCCCACAAATACCAGCTTGCACGAGCCTGGTGTGCCTCCTGTGTTACACACTCATGCTCCTTTTGTCTTATGTGTTCCCAAGCTACCCAGAAAATACCATGGTGCACTTGTTATAAATGGAAAAAAAAAATGGAGGAACTAGGAATAGGGTTGACTTTCAAGCCACCATAATTTAGCTCAACAAAGGAAAAGAAAAAAAATGGTTATTCCATTCCTAGCATAATGTTTGCATAAAGTTTGCTCTCCATACTGTGCATGAAAGAATAAACAAACCTATAATACAGTTCAGTTCCTGAGCACTGCGTTCCAGTAAAATTACATAGCAACTTAAAAGCATAAATACAGGTTTGAGTCTTACCACTGTACTTACTATTGGTGTGACCTCGAGGAAGTCCCCTAACCTCTGCTAAGCCTCATTTCCTTTAACCTGTAAATCAAGGATAAGGGTAGTAAGTACTTTATAAACTTACTGAGAGAATTAAGTGAGATGTAGGTGTTTAGCATGGTATCTGGCACATAGTAAACTCCCAGGAAAAGTTAGTTATGGTATGTCGCTAATGCTCAATCAAATACCAAAAATTCACAAAAGCGTATTTCTTGCCCTCAAGCCCTTTCTGAATGAAGCTCACACACTCTTTTTTTCTTCGCTGAGGCCAATGATCTTACATAATCTATGTTCTTCTGGAAATCAAAAGCAATGCCTTTATTGAAGAGATGGACCTAAACATTTGTTAATCACTATCTCCTCCTGCCCATATGTCTGTCTACCTGGAAGAGCTATTTTTGTTCTTGAGCTATGACTACTGGCAGAGGGGCAGAGTTCTTTCATTCCATCTCACCTAATGGAACATGATACTTCATCATTAAGAAAGAAGGGGAAAATTATATGCAGATCTCCACACCGGAGCCATTTAGTTGAAAACTGGATGGCAGTAAAATGATACCACATCAAGGAAGGAATTAAAGACTACAAGTTTTCTATCAGTGTTTAGAAAAATTAATTTGTCTCAGAGGAGACTTTATAGGATGCTATTATCAAATAAAAACACCCTAGGATAATAACGGAAGTTTCTACGAACTCTGAAAAAAAGGACTCCAGAAAAAGTAATACAGCACTTTCCTCTTCCCCCCACCCCGATTCACCCATTGTGAATAATGGGAAATCAATAAATATTATTTAATTAATAATTAAGTAAGAAGAAAGCCTGTAATAAAGGTGTGAGGATGTCTAGGCATAATGTGCAAAAGTGCCTTCCTGGAATACTTTGCCCATTCATTTGTGCCTGTTACAATCACATCATTCCCATATGTGACTTGACTTCAATATTTTCAATAATGTATGAAGTAGGTATTACTGTCCTTATTCAGTGTTTTAGGCAGTAAGAATTTGAGACATTGCCCAAGTTCATACAGTTATCAGTAATGAAATCAAGACATAAACCCCAACCCACTTATGGCTTCATGTGGAGGATGGAAAGGGGCTTTTATGTTCATCTTTTTTCCCTTCTTTGAGAGAACATGAATTATGGCAGCAAAGTGGATCCCTTCCTCCTGGGCTCACATCACCACTGCTTTGCTTCACTGACTTGAACACTCCGAATTTACTAGTCTTGCCCCTCCGAGACCACTAGGTCTGTCACATGGACTCAAACATTGGGTCGGTCTTAAACGTTCACTTTGATTCATTTCAAAACACATGAACTGAGAGCCCTCAGTGAACCAGGCACTATGCTAGGGGCTTGGAAACCTGCAACAATGGATAAAACTTCTTGCTCCTGAGGATATCAGTCTGGAAGGAAATAGACCAAAATGATCATAATGAATACCTCTGGCATTGGTTTAAGCCATCTTTTCCTCTTTTTTCTTATCTGCATAAAATGTCTGCTAACATGTATTACTTTCATAAAAACGCTTAAAGAGAAAAACAAGGACGGCAAAGAAAGAAACTATTCAGAAACTGATCTCTAATGACGAAGGCTGCACCAGCACCGTTACCCCAGCCTTCTGACTCCTTACATCAGAGAGGCACTAGTGTTCAAAGCCACTTTGGGGAACTGTATAATTGAGAACCTGCTAGATATCAGACAATCTGTCAAGTGTTGGAAGTTACAGAGATAAATAAGATAAATTTTGAAGTGGAAAAATGATATTTTACATTTATACTGATACTGGTCTCTCCTGTTTGCATAAAGCGTTTGCCTGTTTTTGTAGAAAGTAGCTGTTACATCTATCTAGAAATGCATGTTGCCATATTGACATGAAGTGGCTTTTTTGAGAGCTATGCAAAAAAACACAAATTATCATTGCATGCCAATAGAAAAACAGAATAACCCCACAGAATTCTCTTAGATATAATATTTAAAGAACCCCTAGTGTTGGGTAGGAGTCTGAAGCTGAAAAAGTAAACTGCCCAATGCTTAAAAAAAAAGTCCTAACACTTCTCAAAATCCTTCCTGTAAACAAGGGAATGAACTAGAGAGCGAATCCAAATTGCTAGCACAGAGCAGAATGCTCTTGTTATTAATATGATAAACGGATGCCTTAGATGCCAACTTTCTACCGTCTGCCTAAACCCTCTCCAAAGAGCCTTCCTGACTTAGTCCTTTTATAAGGCTAAAAAAAAAAAAATAATCTCAGGCCTCTTGTGGGCCATATTGGATTCTCATGGCCTTTTGTCACCCTTCAGACCCTCGCTCTAGATAAACAGCTTCTTACATGTAAGAGGAAGCCATTGGCACCAACGACAATGGATTTGACTGTTACTCTATAACTATACAACTGATATGTCATCATTCTGCAAGAATTGATCACCACCTTGTGATATTTCAGAAGATTTTTTTTTTTTATCAAAAATGCTCTTTTGGATTAACTTCAGCAGTTACACTTGGTCAGCCCAGTTATTGGAAGTTATTTTAAAATTGTGTTATTATTTTGGCAATATCGATGAAGACTATGGCTTTAGCTAAAGAGAAATATGACATCACATAAACTAATGACATGATTAAGAATGAAGGGTTAAATACCATTTAGATAAACCAACAGTTTAATCTCCTGAGCCCTAAAATTCCAGCAGATAAAAGCAGGAATTAACTGCAAGCTGCAATTAATGACCCAGAGTTTGAATATAATGAAAATTAATGAGCTGAATTCTTTCCAGTGTAACACATGGTAATTGACCTTTGAAGATCATTGGTATCAGGTGAAAACAGTAAACATCAGAGGATAAAAATCTTGATTTTTGATGCAGAAAATATTTTCCAATTACAATGTAAAAATACAATACACACACACACACACACACACACACACATATATATATATATATATATATAACAAATAAACTGATCCCTGCTATAGACACTGGGATAGGGCTATGTGGCTATGTTGGAACTATGTCCATGGTGCTGATTGCCATCCCAACAGAGATTCAGGAATCCAGGACTCAGACTCTTAATAGCCACAGTTCTCTCTTTGCTAGTATAAGAATCACAAGACCTGGGGCACCTGGGTGGCTCAATCATTTAAGCATCTGACCCTTGATTTTGCCTCAAGTCATGATCTCAGGGTCATGAGATCAAGCCCTGCTTCAGGCTAAAAGCTGGGCATGGAAACTCCTTAAGATTCTCTCTCTCCCTCCCTCTCTCTCTCTCTGCCCCTCCCCTGTGCCTGCTCTCTCTCTCTCTCTCTCTCTCTCTCTCTCTCTCTCTCTCTCAGAAAAAAAAAGAACAATACCCCCAAAAAACCCATTAAATAACAAAAAGAGAATCATAAGACCTGGTAGACCAGGACCTAAGGAGCTGTTTGCAAATGCCGTGACTCCCAACCAGAGACCATAAAGAGATAAACATTGAAAGAATCAGAGAGGGAAAAAAATGGAAATTCCAAGGGATTCTCAAGCCAGAAATGAAAAAGGGTGGGTAAGCAGGCCAAGACAGAAAAAGAAAGATATTTCATTTTGGAGAGTGAAGAAATATTGCTTTATAAATGTTAGCCTTCCCTGCATCAGTAAACATGAGTCTCAAGTATCAAGCAAAGGAAATCATAATATGCACCCCATTAACTCCTTCAACCTCTAATGGTCCAAGAAATGCCCACAAAGTCCTTTCAGAATCTCCACAAAAGTCACCACCTCTTCCCAACCCCCACCCCGTAATGCCTTAAACAGTAACATTTAAAATTAATAAAAGGTGATTTATAATTCAATAGTCATATTTTTAGTCTTCGTTATCAGTGTCATCATGTGAGGAAACTGATGGCTGTTGTTTTTTTTTAAGTGTTTAAATATAGTTTTTACTCTTTAAATGGAAAAAAATGAATAAGGTGCCTCAGTAGGCTACCCATTATTTAACCCGAGCTCCCTTTTGCTGCAAGGGGAAATGTCAGAGGTTGGGCCAGAGGGCAAACCAATGGTCAAAGGGAGATGAAGACCAGAATATGGCCCTAAACCGTGAAAGGTGCTGGCCCCTCTGGGCCCCGATGCTTTCCATAAAAGTACCTGAAGAAGCCACCCACAGATAATTCGGGTGTGTTTCTGGTTTCACTCCATTGTTAAAAGTCAAGTTTCATTTCTGACTGAACCTGAACAGTTTCAGGGCAGAGTCTGATCCTAGCTCTTGTTCAGGGATGACGAAGTCACGGAACCACATGTTCCCATGCAATGACATGCTGGCGTGGTAGGGGAGTTACTGCAATTACTACTGCAAAGGTTCCTGGAGGAATCAAACTTGGTATGACCCTCTGTGAAGAAAATATAAAGAGGTTGCCACCGAAAACACAAGTTTCATGAAAACTCACTAAAGAAAGATGATGAGAAAAATGGAGACTATAGGGAGAGCCAACTATTACATATATATAGATAGATATCTTGAAAACATGTCTTGTTTCTGTTCTCCTGATTAACTGGGCTTCTCTTTTTATTGCACTGATTATTTTGCACTAGATCTTAGCCAAAAGGCCAAGAAGCAATTGCAAGTGCTTATTTTGGTACAAAAGAGTATAGTCATGGGGCACCTGGGTGGCTTAGTCGGTTAAGTGTCTGACTTTGACTCAGGTTATGATCACATGGTTCGTGAGTTTGAGCCCCACATCAGGCTCTTTGCTGACAGCTCAGAGCCTGGAGCCTGCTTCAGAAATCTCTCTCTCACTTTCTCTCTCTCTCTCTCTCTCACTCTGCTCCTCCCCCACTCACACTCTCTGTCTCTCAAAAATAAAATTAAAAGCATTTTTTTAAAAGAGTACAGTCATTTAGTAGGTATCTAGCATCAATTTTCTGTTTTTGAACTTGGCTAGAGCCTGTAATTACGTTTAAGAATTTGAAACCTATGGGGCGCTTGGGTGGCTCAGTCAGTTAAGTACCCAGCTTCAGCTCAGGTCATGATCTTCACAGTTTGTGGGTTGAAGCCCTATGTCAGGCTCTGTGCTGACAGCTCAGAGCCTGGAGTCTGCTTCAGATTCCGTGTCTCCCTCAGTCTCTGTCCCTATGCCACTCATGCTCTCTCTCACTCCCTCTCTCTCAAAAATAGATAATAATAACCATTAAAAATAATAAAAAGAATTTGAAACCTAAAATAATAACTAGGACACACACACACACACACACACACACACACACACATTTGTGCCTTCTCTGCCCTATAATTATCCATTGAATACTTAAACTATGAAGCCACACTGAGATGTCTCCTTCACAGAAGATATATGAAGGCAGGACTCTGAAGCTGTCCCGCATTTGATACAAAACTGGGGTACACAATTGTGAGTGACATCCATCTGAGAGGAAATCGCTGTGGGGGGTGGAGGGAGGGGTATTGACAGACCTTTGGTCCTTTGGTCAAGTCAGTGAATCCATTCCTTCCCTAGCTATTTGCTCTGAAAAATAAAGCAAAGGATATCTCCTTCCCACACGCCATTCGGCTTCCTGAATCTTGCCTTGTTGTTTCACCTAATAGCCGACAACAGAATGGATTCTGAAAAGAGACACTTGGCTGTATCTGCTGCAGCAGAAGTTCTGGTTTCTGTCTCCCGGAGCGGACACATCCCAAGTGTTCTTGGCCTCACCAAAGTCTGTGAAATGCTGCAGGGCTGTCAATGGGGTCACACCTGTTTTTCTCAGCCTAATGGCATGTTTTTTTAATCAAAGCCCATATTTGGAACTGTAAACAAATAAAGAATGTTATAGAAGAGCAGATAATTTTTGAAACTAAAGACCACACTCAAGCATAAAGCTAAGTAAACACAACTTTGATGTGTTAAGATGGATTGCAGCCAACTTCGAACAGTCCTTCACAGTTTTTACTTGGTTTCTCACACATGATCTCATTTGATCCTTGCAACAACCTTGAGATACTTTAATCACAAATCATTGTTCTCCAAATGTCACAACAGAGGAAACCGAGTCTCAGAGAAGTTAACATGATTTTCCAGAGATTACTCTTTTAAGCAGCGAAGTCTATATTTAGAACTGAGTTTTGACTCCAGACCCATTCTCCTTTTTTTTATGTCTTGCTGCCTTCAACTAAATCTGTAAACCATTACATGTGGGACAAACTTTCGAAACAACAAACACTTTGCTGGGTTTTGAAAAGCTCTGTAGCAGGCGCACAGAACACTGAAGTCTGGCAACCTCAATAAAAGAGCAGATCAATGCAGGGCCAGAGCATTCCACAACTAAAATCTAGTGTGTCCCCTCTTGAATGTGGCCTGACTAGTTGTTAAGCTTCTCAGTTGATTTGTTCCGTTTATACCATGTAATTATTTGGGTAACCAAAAATCCTTGGACATCAAGTAAATGCTGATCACCTAGATTCTACAATTAACATTCTATTATACTTGTTTTGCCCCATATCAACTGTCTGGACACCCTTCTATCCAGCTAGCCTTCTGTATTATTTTTCTGAAGCTGCAGCTATCAGTAAATTTTACACCTAAATTGCTCGGCAAGCATCTCATTAATTATCATAATTGCTGACAGCTCTTATTTTTTAAATACAATTTGCATATAATCAAATATATAGATCTTAAGTGTACCATTCAGTAAGTTTTGCCAAATATATAGATTCATGTAACTCAAACCTCTGTCTAGATATGGACTATTATCCTCGCCCTGGAAAGTTCCTTCTCTTTAGGCCCCTTCCCAAATTTCCTCCTCACTATTATTCTAATAGTGATCACTGACGATTAGTTTTATCTCTTCTAGAACTTCAAATAAACGAAATCATACAGTATTTACTCTTTTGTGTAAGGATTTTCTCACTCAAGATCATATGTTTGTGATTCATTCGTGTTGTTTTGTGTATCAAGAGTTTACTCCTTTGAATCGTTGAGCATTTCTCTATTGTAAGAATATATTAGTTTCTTTTTCCACTGTCGTCTTGGCAGACACCTGGGCTATTTGCAGTTTTTAGGCATTCTAAATAAAATTACTATGAACAGTCTTATAGAGCTCTTTTTGTGAATACGTTTTCCTTTCTTTTGTTAAATACCTAGAGATGGATTGCCAGGTCACAAGTAGGTGTATGTTTAGTTTCATAAGAAACTTCCTTAACCCTTTTCGAAGCAATTGTACTGTTTTAACTCACATCAACAATGTATGGAGAGTCTCTGTTGCTTTACATCATCAGCAACATTTGCCATCTTTAGTCTTTTCTAATTTTAGCCATTCTGGTGGGTGTTTATCATATTACTTTTTGAATTACCAAATAAGAATATTCAAAAAGTATATCTACACTTCCATTATCAAGGGGCATCTTAGGCAATCTCTAGATCTAAATCACTCTATTACTATACCAGTCGAGGCTTAACTATACCTGTTAAGTCATTCGGTTAAGACATTAAATCTTGATTCTTGTCCTTCAGGATTGATTGAAAGATTCACTATTTGACAAGTTATTTTAAATGTTTTTGCCTTCAACCTGAGCTCCAAGTGACTGAATATCATTGAATTTAATTTTTAGAATGTTTTCCCACTAAAACTAAGACATTTAAATTAATCAAAATGATCAGAATAGCTCTTGACTTATGCTCAATAGAAAAAGAGGAGTGCCTGGGTGGCTCAGTCAGTTAAGCATCTAACATCAGCTCAGGTCATGATCTCACAGCTCCTGAGCTCAAATCCCAAATCTCTGTGCTGACAGCTGAGAGCCTAGAGCCTGGTTCTGATTCTGTCTCCCTGCCTCTCAGCCCCTCCCCCACTCATGCTCTATCTCTGTCTCTCAAAAACAATAAACATTTTTTAAAAATTGTTTAAAAGAAAAATAAATAAATAAGCACAACCTAGTCACGACCTGTAATGTGTCTTTGACTAAATTAAATAGGCACCACCACAGGGGTGACTCTCTTAGACTTAAACTTGATATTAATAAACTCTCTTAGACTTAAACTTGAATCCATTTAAACTAAGCTTAAGTAATAATATGTGGTAAAGTTACCTCCAAGTTAAGTTGCTTCCAATTGCTGGAGGAAGTCATAGGCCCAATTCTGTCTTAAATTCTTCCTTAAGCCTTCTAATTTATCCTTTGAAAGTTTCAAGCTTTTACATAGCTGCTTTCTTGGCTTTTCCTGCATTCACTCTGTTCTAACTTCATTGCTCATTTATCATGAAAATAACCTACGTGATCTTAATGCTTATCAAAGTGTATTTCAGTCCCCTGCTTACAGCATTAGACATATTATAACTCGTGTGACATTTTGTCTTTAATGAACTTTTAGTAATCAGCAGCAATATTGCAGCTTAGAGCCCTGAAGCGGGAGAAACAAACTGTACAAATCCTGAAACTAATGGAACGGGTCAAGTCATCTCATTAAACACTAACGTAAGCAATATAGTAACTTTTCCACTGCTGTTTAACTAGTTCTTTTCTTTCTTTGACCAATTTTCCAAGATGTGAAAGGATATTCTGCAAGTAGATGTATGAATTTTTGAACCAGAAGATTTATAATGCCACCTGAGCAGCAGTTAATCATTGTTAGCCACATTGTATTTCCAGTGGTGCCCATTCAGTTCCTCTCTGTACCATCTAGGATGGGCAAAGTGGTTCCACAGTTTCGAGAATCCCCCTTGGTTACAGAGGCTTTAGCGAGATGGCACCTGAGGGAATGTTATGATTTAGGCATTTTAATCTCTGTCTTGACTTGCCTTTTTCAGGAGCACTAAATATACTACTTTCTTACTCATTATCTCACTGTAAGATAATAAAACATACTGGTTCTTAAGATATGTTAATATGGTAATCATTTGTTTAAATTACATCAAATGTCACCTATATATGAGTTTGCATATTTTTAGAACTAACTACTAGGCACATGTTTTGTACTTCTGAAAGTAAGGATACTCCATGGCTTGAAACGATATTACCATGACTAATTGTCCCACACATCAAATGTGCAATATATACTACAGATTTATTATAAGTTCCTCTTTTAAAAAATCTGCGTCTGTGCCACCAGGGCCAATGTTATATACACAGGTGAAAATAGGCAGCTATTTTGGGGTGATGAAGCAGCACAGAAAAGACCTGCCTGCCGAAACGTAGTTTTCCTCCAGGCTGCCATAGGGATAGACACTATCTTCAGGTTTTTCTATCAAAATCAACGTAGGAGCGGGTAATATACCAGAATCACTTTTTCCTGTATGAACCATTAATGCCCATTATTCCTCCAGAATCTAGAACCATGAAGGGACGGAACACAGCGAGCGATATTCTGAAAGGCTGAAGATGATATGAAGTGAGACATGGTGTCTGTGTGGTGGGGGGTGGGGCGGCTGGGAGGGAGAACACCAAGTAGCCCAGGGCAGCTTGAGGGTGGAAGCCTCCCCGGGAAGAAAATCGGGACTTCAGCAAAAGATACATTTGTTTCCAAACTGGCCTGGGGCTGGACCGCTGAGCCACGCGTGAGAAACTAGCATAGTCCTTTATTTTCTGGAGAAAGCCAAGTTTTGCATGTGAGCTCTTCTGAGGCACTTTGCTGTGGCATAGAAAAGACAGAATAACTTCGCAGGCTTCAGTGCTACTGAGGCAAAAACTTGTGCATTTTCCCATGTTACATAAGCCATATAGTTCGATAAACACTGGTTCGTCTGCTAAATAAGTGCTGAAAATGAAAACCTATTATCATTGTAAACTGCTGTGTAAATACAAATTCTTTTTACTGTGAGTTCAGAGCTTAAATAAAAATCAAGCCATCATTCTTTTTCTGATAATTGTCCCTAACATTTTGCCAGTGACCACTTTATAAAGGAATCACATCCAAATGCTGCATCGTTTAATCAAATTTCGTTGCGTTTTAAATGAACGAGGACAAAGACGACACATTAGGACATGTGACAGAGCTCACTTCTAGGCTTCTTCCATTTCTAATGTACCTCTAAACTTTATCCCTTTTATGCAGATTGCTTTATTCAACACATGCTATTGTAACAGCATATAAAGGGTTTTCCTGACAAGGTACTGCTCCACAAATAAAAAAATAAAAGTGATGCCTCCATGTTTTTATCATATTCCCATTTATACATTTTATCATAGGCAATAGAGAAAGGTTCAAGGACTTTAGAATAAATTTTAGAACATTAAGTTCAGTAATTATTTTGCTTTAGATTGTTAAGCATATATTAGAATTGTATTACTTCTCATAAAATGTTTGTGTTTTCACTAAAATCATTGGCCTTTTGTAAATTAGCCAGAGCAAATAATAAAGGAATATCCTTCAGACTGAGACAAAAGACCTTGATAAAAATAACTGATATCTTGGCTCTCTAACCATATTATTCTAGGGTCTTAATATTAAAGAGCTCTCATAATTGGCAATTGAAAAGCTCTTCGTTAGTTTCTCTAAAAATAAGAGTTTTTAATCTCTTCTTGCAGGGTAGGAGAGCCTTATGATTTAAATATATTTTGGAAATCTGTTTCAACAGTTAAATCGAAAATGTCTGATATTTTCAATTACTTAAAACATTTATGATTTTAAGCTCCCAGCAGAAATCTGCTGCTGAAGGGGGAAAAAAAAAAATTAAGAGCTGTTAGTCAGAAAGACGCTTATGTAAGAACTGTGACATTGGTCATTGCTTTGAAAGCAGGAAGTCCTATATTTTAGACTCAAGGCTCTAAGGAATCTTTATTGAGCAGCCCCCCACCCCTCGGAGCTGAGACAAATGGCTGATGAGTGAAATCTTGAGAAATGCTCACAGCTTTTCTCCTTCATTCTGTTACAGCCCGGAAGATGGTGAGATCCATCCAGAAATCTGTCGGCTTTATATCCAGCTGCAGTGTTGCTTAGAAATGTACACAACAGAGATGCTCAAATCCATATGTCTGCTGGGGTCTCTTCAGTTTCATCGAAAAGGTATCTGCATTTAGTGTACTGGCATAAACACTGAGGAATGTGAAACAAAAGCTAATCTTTCCTGAAGGCCCCTATGTACCCTATGTCTATCTACACACAATTAGAATGGATGTAAATTTTCAGGGGATGTTTGAGATAAATTAATCAAAGAAGTCTATACCAATACTAAGCACATAAGAACACTGATCATCTTGAACAGAAATTGTGGTAGAAACTGTTCTCAAATGTATCATTTTACCACTTGTGAACATGACTTCGGTTACAATCAGCGTGGGGAGTAAAAATATGTAACAATCTTACTAGGGGTAAATGCCATCCAAGACTGCTGCTATCTCCCTAAATGAATTTGGCTGCAAGAAGACAAATTATATATTATGTCTCAAAGATTCAAAAATAGGGGGAAATCAACCAACAATAGGGAGGCATACGGATAACAGAAAAATCTCATTCCTTGACTTAAATTATAAAGAATACATTGGCTAAAAGGACTGGAACTTCCAGAGGTGCCCATGACTTTAGTGTGGTTTGATCAGACTTTTGACTCACATTCTGGATGATCCCCTCTGCAATCCCCTGGGTGTTGGCTTTACCCTCACACTGCTTTCTCCCACATCAGCGAACTGATTCCAACAGTTCTAGCCATCACATCTGCATATGAAAATATCCATAAAGAGACTGTCCCCCCACTACAGACTAGAAAATGTCCTGAGCTTCATTCTGATTGCATCAGGTTGGACCATGGGTCTATACCTGAACCAATCACTGTGGCCAGAGGGATGGTTTTATATGGACTGATTTAAGCAATCAAGGCCCATTCCTGGAACCTCGAGAGGAGGTTCAACCAGTGGCCATTACATGATGGGAGCAGGTGGAATGGAAGAGATGCTGGGTTGGAAATAAAAAGTTTCTGTTAGTGGAGGATTCCAGCTATATTTTCTTTACTCATTCAGTGAACAGATAATTTATTGGAAATCTCCTAAAGGCAACCATTTTATGCTTGAGCTCAAAAGAAGAGGATGATGTGAAGAAGGCAATGCTTGTCTGCGATTTAAATTCAGAGAGAGTAAACCCTGTAATATCCAGGGAAAATCTTATAGGAAGGATAGGGCTTGAGCTGGGCTGTGAAGATAGGGTTCAAGTAGAGAAGGAAAAACAAGGACCTTGCAGTTCACATAGAGACTTGAAATCAAATGAGGATGCAGTTTGGGGGGGGGGGGGGGGAACTAAATGACATGACAGAGTACTTCTAAAAATCAAATCTTGTGTATACGCTATACATGCACAAGGCATCCTAAAAATAGGATGATGCTCCACTGCTCCAGAGGAAGGAAAACATTTTTTTGAAACATGAATATTACTTTTTTTTCCTTTCTCCTTCTAAAAGCTAACCGTTCAACAATTTCCTTCAGTATTTCTGTTATTAATGCAAGTGAACATGTTTAGAGAGATTAGCTCCCAGACGCTCTTGATGCCTGATCATAAACTGAACGCTCACACACACTGATGACATTCAAGCAAGTTGTCACTGGCCCGATGTCTTCATTTATCCTGTCTGCTCCCTCGCTCCCTCGTGCTCTCTCTCTTTCACACACATACATGCGCAGATGCACGCATCCTTACATTAAACTCACATGCAGAGTAGCGTTTTCATTGTCTTTAATCATGGTTGAACACAATAGGTATGGGTGGTTTTTTCCTGAGGTCTGCTTTGGCTGCTCTTGCAGTATTTTATTTCATGAACACGTTGCTACTGGAATCTCCCTAGTTGATGACATGTCCTTAACACCCAGTGACCCCCACCCCCACTCTCGCTCTAAGTCCTCTGTGCCACCTGGTCTTCTGCCATCTACTCCTACTCTCTTTTCACAGCTGGCTTTTGAAAGAAAGGCTCTTCTCAACAAGCTCTCTGTTTAAAAGTAAAAGGGATTCCCTCATCCAGGTTTTTTCCTTATTGTATTTGGAAATACTGTATTGTCCTGAGCACACAAATAAAAAAATGCATCGCCTCTTAACTGATCAGCTCATTTGGTCTTCGGTGCCTCCTGTCTTCATTGTCAGTCTCTGATTTCCTTCCTTCCCTGCTCCTTGTTCTAAAAATAATAACCCCCTGCTCCCTACCCTAGCACCTAGCCTTCCATGTACAACACTAAAAAGAATCTGCCTGATAGTGTCTTTGATTTCTCTGACATGTACGATTAAGACTCACTTGGACATCTATTTTATTCTTCTTATTTAAAGTGTAAATTGTTAGAAAATCTGCTTCAAAATTATCCAGGATTCTGACTACACTTGCAGCCTCATGGATCCTACCCTAGAACTACTGCATCGGAATCTCTGGGGGCCTTCCAGGTGATTCCAAAACACAGTGAAGATTGAAAGGTTTTATTCTACCCTTTGAAACAAAAGGAAATCACCCCACTATATGAATAAAAACTAATACGTCCAAGTCTTTACCTTGCCATTCTCTATCCACCTAAGTATATGCTTTCAACTCTGTCCTATACGTTCTTCTTCATCATCCAAGCAGATAAAAAGCAAATACAAAAGTAGTAGGTACCTCTGATGAGCACAAGCTGTGTGCTTTCCCCACAAGCCCTTGATATGACCACTCAAGTAAAGCTGTGGTGTTCAAAGTGTAGTCTCCGCACTAGCAACAGCAGTATCGCTTGTTAGAAATGCAAATTCTTGGGCCCCAACCTAGATCTATGGAATCGGAAGCTCCCCTGACTATACTTTTTTCCTGCTTGAAGAAAATTAAAAGAACAATTCATCGAGACATTTCTTCAACTGCATATTCTTGTAACCCTCTGTAACCTTCTGTAATCACCATCTGTAATCAGCAACCCATACTTCTACCCCTGGCAAGCCTCCCGTGTTTCCAGAAAACACATCCAAGAGCTAATTGTCTTATGGATTGTTACCTCTGTCTAAGCACCAGGGGAGATAAGGCAATGAGGACAAAGAGGTTTTCTTAGTGAGAAATCTCCAAACTAGGAGTAAAGAAATTAGTCTTGCTTAAAGTTAAAAAACCTGGGGCACCTGAATGGCTCAGTCAGTTAAATGTCCGACTTTGGGGCCGCCTGGGTGGCTTAGTCGGTTAAGCGTCCGACTTTCGCTTAGGTCATGATCTCGCGGTTCGTGGGTTCGAGCCCCGCATCGGGCTCTGTGCTGACTGCCGGCTCAGAGCCTGGAGCCTGTTTCAATCTGTGACTCCCTCTCTCTCTCTGACCCTCCCCTGCTCATGCTGTCTCTCTCTCTCTCTCCTAGAAAAAAAAAAAAAAAAAAAAAAAACATTAAAAAAAAGAAATGTCCGACTTTGGCTCAAGCCATGATCTCACGTTGGTGAGTTAGAGCCCTGCATCAGGCTTACTCCTGTCAACATTGAGCCCACTTCAGATGCTCTGTTTCCCTCTCTCTGCCCCTCCCTCCACCACTCTTGCCGCACCCTACCACCCCTCACTTCCCTGCCTGTGCGCATACTCACTCTCTCAAAAATAAATAAACCTTAAAAAAATAATAACGAGTAAACTTGAAAAACTACATAGAAAATGGAAGTAAGTAAGTAGAAGTAGGTGCCAAGGAAAGTGTCATTAAACCAGAGAAAATAAAGCACTAGAAAACATGTATGAAAATACACACTTGACAAATACCCAGAAAATTTCTGGAATGCCAAGGAAAATACTAGCTCTTGGAAAAGGGATGTTTCCATTAAAGAAATCTTTTCTAATTTTTCTAGTCCTATTTTTGTGTTACACTTCATGTGTATTTCTTTATTCTGCCCATTAACGTCCTCGTTACACCTAAGAGATTAGCCCTATAATTACTGTTTCCAAGTCCTGGCTTGTTTGTTACTGTTCACTAATTTATAGTCCCACCATCAGTACGGCATAGAAACTATCAGTCGATGTCATTAGCTTTTCTTTTTTCTTTCTTTGGTATCATTGGAAACTGGAGAGTAACCTGTGTCCAGAAGCCTCCAGTTAGTAAACAATAAGTATATGAAATGTGCTGCTAACAATCTGGAAGGCTGTGACTAAAAAGATGAGAAATACTTGACTCCAGTGACCATAGACTGCCAGAAATGACTGGAAGATATACGTCCAGGGAAAGTGGATTGGCTCAGTCTGTAGAGCATGCAACTCTCGATTCCTGGATTGTAAATTCAAGCCCCACACCGGGTGTAGAGATTGCCTAAAAATAAAAGCTTAAAAACAGAAGGAAGAAATATGTCCATAGACCATAGCACAGGAGAATGAAACTTTAAGAGTTGGGCAAATTAAGAGATATAACGTGCATCTTGTCCTGGAAATGTACAGCCCCTACTCATAAAAGTAGACAGAGGGGAGTCACCAAGCCTACAGTCTTACTGCATGAGAACAAGAAATGGGGAAGGGATAGGGGAGAAGACTCTGCCAATGTGACTTGCTAAGAAATGGAGCCAGGATATGTGATTAAGGGAGAGTATGTAAAGAATTTAAATGAGCAATGGAATGGATCCTGCAGTATAGGCCATTCCAAACTTCAGGGAAGGTTGTAGAAGTGACAGAGGGAAGTGTGGATCAAGGAACCAGCCCCCTTTCCCCAGGATCTATACAAATCTGTCTACCAAGATTGAAGATGCTAGATAACATATTCTTTATCCAAAAGCAATAGTATCTCTGGTGTGGCCTCAGGCTAGGAAAGTGGCCTGTCTAGAAAAATCTCACTAAGTCCCTTTATCCAAGAAATCAATAGTCCATGGAACCTTTGGAATAGTGACTCCCATTCTAGTCTGTTACACTCAAATATCTTTCTGCTTAGAGTTTATTTCTGGTATGTTTCTTCTAATGTTTGATAAAAGTTGATGTTTGGATAACTTCTGGTTAGTTAATTTCTTCTCCCTCTACGTGAGTGTTACTGCTCAGCCATTCCCCTCTTATTCACTATTTCTTTTCCATCACAGAAAAGGAAGGAATTGTAACTGAATCAAGTTTGGCTCTATAGCAGAGTCTCTGATCAATTTGTTTTCGCTGTTGTAGAGATTAGATATTGAAGCCAGATTGTTTCACAGTTACATGTACTTTTAATTGTTTATTTCTAGTTACCATGTGGCTACCACCAGAAATTCAGCAAGTACTGTGTACCATGTTTAGTTTTGCTATTGTATTGAGCAGTCATGAGCTTACTTGTAGGAGAAAAAGGGCACACAAAGTTACTGCAGGAGCAAAGAGTATGGTTTCTTCATGGGAAAAATAAGGCTCAAATCATTTTAAAGCTCCTATAGGGAGCTTGGATTTAGTACTGAAGATTGTCTTTTTCTCCCAATTAAGTAACTTCTAAGTATCCTTTGTCCTTAACATAACCTTCTGTGGATCTTCATGCTTTTTCCATGTACCATGCTTCTGAATTTTTGCTGTCTCATACATCTCTTTGGTACAATCTCCTTGGAAATCATTTATAATGTACAAGATCATGCTACTGCCAAAAAGAAGAAGGAGAAGGAGGAGGGGTTCGAGGTGGTGGAGGAGGAGGAGGAGGAGGAGAAGAAGAAGAAAAACAGTAATAAAATGATTTTCTTTTTTCACAGCCAACAAAATTAAAGTCAATTACAGTAATGTGAGGTAAAAATCCAGATTTAATAAAGGCATTGAGTTGTACCACGTAGCTTGTGGTTTGAAGGATTGTTTATTTCAAGAAGATGACAGATGGGAATAATTTTAGTCATTTTGTAGTTTCGTATTCTAACACTTCTAAGTTGTAGATTGGACCATTGCTTGACAAAGTGTAATTTCTTTGTTTATAGTGCAAAATAGTTGCTCTCTCTTCTTCACACTTAGTTAGCTAGGAACTCTTTTCCCATAACTATGTCCCTATA
Source organism: Hyaena hyaena (assembly GCF_003009895.1). NCBI lineage: Eukaryota > Metazoa > Chordata > Mammalia > Carnivora > Hyaenidae > Hyaena > Hyaena hyaena. The sequence continues at coordinate 861,740 of NW_024081403.1, forward strand.
TCGCATTGACCATCAGTGCCTGTTTCCTGTCACCCGATGAAATGAGTTTGTAGGTCTCATTCACTCTGTTGGCAGAAAGTGGGTCCAGGTTTCTAAGGAAATTGATTGATCTTACTGTTTTGACCATGGCTCTCCTCTCTCTCACTTTCTCTCCCCATTCAATCAGTTTGGGTGACATTGCTATTGAAAGGAGCAGAGACAATAGAACATTCCAGCACAGCTCCCCTTTGCATGTGAACTTGCCCTTTCCCTCTGTGTTTTTGTCTCACCTTGCACTGTCAGTGGCCCCCTCTGACTCTGCTCCACCTCTTGGCCACAGCTTATAGCAATTTGTCCCCAAGTCCTCTGAGGGTATAATGTAATCACAAAGGGAAAGGAGAGAGAAACGTTGAAAGTTGGAAAAAATCTTAATTCAAAATCTAGTGGGAGCTGAGAGCTCAAGATGTTATTATGAGAAGTTAATGAACTGCCTGCCACCCAGCAAAATACAGGATGAACTCAAGACAAAGAATAGAATATGAGCAGTAAAGATGCCAATGTATTCAAGCCTCTTCTTAAGAAATGTAAAGGATATGACCCACACTAATAAAAGAAACAAGCAGCACAAAAACAGAAATAGAATATAGCCACAAGTAAGGACTTTATTTCCCAATGTAATGAGGCAATTGATACTAAAATAGAACAGCAGGTTAGAAGAAATGAAGCAGGATAAATCTTAAAATAGACTATGATTCAAAATATGAGCAGAAACATGCATTCATTCTTTGAACAAATATTTATTGAGCATCTATCATTTCTAAGGAGATGATAGCATCTAGAACAGGTGCTAGAGGACTTCAGGGATCAAGGCTGAAGAGATAGCTGTTATTGTCAAGTATATACTCTGGTGCAGAAAAATAGGAAAGAAAAGAAGAGAAGAGAGGAGAGGAGAGGAGAGGAGAGGAGAAGAAAGAAGAGAGAAAATGTTCTAAAATTCCAAATACTAATAAGTGCAATGTCAGTAATTAAAATAGAATGAATGATATAATAGAAAGTAACTGGGTGGCTACCCTAGAAGGGATGGTCAAAGCTTTATGAAGAGATAGCATTTAATCTAAGATTTGAATGACAAGAAGGAACCAGCCTCATAAACATAGGTGGCTGATGAAAAGAATCCAAGACTAGAACAAACTTGTACTGTTTGCAGAATATAATTATAACCACCTTCTGGAATCTATTACTAGGATTATCTAGTACCATCTATTACTCTCTCTCTCCCTGACTTCATATGCCAAACATTGAGAAGGGCAACATATTCATCACCTTTTGTCAAAGTAGAGTCAGTTGAGCACTAGGATGATAGCACTAACAGAGCTTCCACTCACTGTGTCCTTTCTACTGGCAACTGCTTTATACATACTACCTGGCTTTTTCCTCACTGCTGTTTCCTCCATTTTACAGATGAGAACCCGAAGCTGAAAGTGATATCTTGCCCCAGGTCACACGGCACATTAATCCCATTGCAAAGTTTGGTTGTTCCGCCACACCAGACCATTTCCCACTAAGCTACATTGGAGAAGGGCATGAGAACATATCCAATGGAGAAATAAAAAGCAATAGTATGATTGGTTGAATTTTATCTACAGATTTGACTTTTTAATGATTAGTGTACACATTTCGAAATACCATGTTTAATGGCAAAAATCTATTATGTATTTAATTTCTAAAAAAATAACACGAAGTTGGAGAGTGGGAGGGATGAGAGAGAAAGTCAACTCCACAGATGATTTAATAATTTGTAAAATATTTTACTTTGGGTATGAAAAACTGTGACAAAGAAATGATTATGTTTAGTAAAATTAAGTTAAATTAAAATTAAATTAAATGTAGCATTTGTGTGATCCAAAGGAAACATGATTCAGCCATGATACCCATATGGAAAATTGGAGTTAATTAATTATACAGTAAACACACCTTATATTGTTCTGCTCTACTTTAGGAGCCAGAAATAAAGCAGTAGAAACCTTGTAGGGACCTCCTTCAAATGCATCTCTTTGTCTGCTCGTCCCCTTTGCTGCTGGGGGGCCCTGTACCTCTGCTTCCTCACACAACCACACACAGTCACCAAGATGGCGGCCACTGTGGGGGCAGGGACGGGACTACAGTACCATAAGGAGCAAAAGGATGGCGGGAACGGAGGAGCATTCTGTATCTCTCCCAAATTGGCATTATTTTCCAGTATATGGATAAGAATAGAGCTCTATTTATGTTATCGTTTTTATTTTCCTCTATGTGTGTTATGGCTGTGTGGATATCTTCTTACCACAGTGTAGAAAAGCCTCTGAAACTACTTTCAAATATAGGTAAACAACTAACTGAGTTAATATAACTTCTTTCTACTTATATTACATTCTTTCGAGAAACTCGAGAGTAAAGGCGGATTACTTCACAAGTAGCCTACATTTCCTCAGTTTTGTTTTTCTTCTTTCACAGTGAAGAGAGCAAAAGAGCCCCTACCAGTTATGAAAATGCTTGAGAGCGAGAACAGCTACCTAGATATGGTTCCATACATGCACCTCATGTAAACCATGTTTGCTCTGCTCCCAGTCAGGATGAAAACTTTTGTGAAAGCCTTGTCTGTGCAGAGCAGATAACATGTGAGGAGTACCAGGAAGACAGGCAATTTGCCCTTATCATCAAGGAGATGAGAGTGCAGTGGTATAATATTAGCTCAGAGAAGATTGGTTTTGATTCCTGGGGAAATTACGCAAATGGATAAAATTGACATGGCTAGACACCAAGGGCCTCCAAAGAGACAGTGTCTATAGCAGTGGCTCCCAAAATCACCGGCAGGAAAGCAAGAAGAAATGGAAAGGAGGAAGGGAAAAGCAGTAGAAGAAAGCATGGACAGAGAAGAAAGAAGGTGGGAAAAATAAGAAGTCAGGAGAAGGAAACTCAAAGTAGAGTGTGATAAAGAAGCTCACACTGGAAAAAAGGACCCAAGGACCATCTGTCAGGACCCGGGATTTCTGAGGTGGAGAATACTCTCTGGAACTCTTGAGGCTGCCCCAGAATCAGATGTGTTTTTATTTCTCCTAAACAACTGACCATTTCTCACGAATATAAGAATAACCAACTTTCCACACTGGTATGTGCTTCATGGGTGGTTTCCCTTAACTTTTCTTCAAACACGCCCCTTATATTATCCATAAACAAACTAAAAATACTGGAAATCCCAAGGGAGCTGAAGGCAAAAAGCTTTCCAAGGCCCTGAGGAAAGTGGCCAACTTTCTGATGTCCTAGTTCTTCACAGTGATGAAGCCAGCTTACTGTGATTTCAAGGTACTCTACAGACTCTCTCCCCTACCTCTATCCCCTCCCTGAGTAAATATTTGTTCACTGAGGCCTGAAATTGATTTTTCAGGGGACAGAGTTTTTCATTTCATAATCAGAAATGATTTTAAATGCATATTCACTCTCTTGGGTACAGTAAAACATTGACTTGAAGTTACCATTTGCAAGCTGGTTGACTCTTTTCCTGCGAGCCGGGCACCTGAGAGCCCACCTGACGTTAGTGAACTGGTACTCCAGTCTAAGGACACCTGCTCAAAGCAGGGAAGCTAGGGAGAAAGAACTCAAGCTAGCCACTGTCCCAGTGTGGAGAGCAGTCCTCTGCTTATTCGTCAATGTGGCTCGTAAGAACATCTATGAACTAAACCTAATTTTTCCAGCTTTGTCTTTCACTAATAACCCCTACCTCACCTACCGCCCATACCTTGCCCTGCCACTCTCCAGGCATCGTGAACTATCTGTAGGTACTTGAACTTGCACATTCTTTGCAGTTCCTCCTTCTGCTTGGAACTTATTACCCATGCTCCTCCATCCCGCCGCCATCCCTTTCATCTGGCCTACTTTCTGGGACTTCCTACAGGAAGCTTTTCCTGGGCCTCCAAGGCTGGGCTGATGCCCACTCAGTATGTCCCCAGGCATTTCCATGGCACAGATTTTAGCACCTTTTACACTGAGGAGTAGGGAGTTGCCTGGTTTCCGATCTGTTGTCCTCTCTAGACTTGATCACCTTGAGAGCATTCCCCACTGTATCCCCAGAATTTAGCATAGTGCCTAGAACAAAGTTTTCCAGTCATCACTAGTGAACGGATGAATGTCCTGCTTTCCTTTTGCATCTGTTGTCAAGAGAGAGGGAATATAATTGGTGGAAAAGCTTGTCCAGAGATGTTAGACTGAACTCATACATATATTTGCCTTTCTACGGAAATTCCACTGAAGTAACAGAAAAAGATAGAATGAGAAAAATAAAGAAATCCATATTTGTTCTTATATTTGTCAGGATAGAGTACTGCTGCATGAAACACCACCAAATCTTGATGGATTAGAACAGTTAGAAGTCAGTATCCATGACATACTCCAATGAGAGAGCTGGGGTGGGTGAGCAGTATTGCTCTTTCCATTCTCCACATCCATCCAATGGTCAGGAGGAGAAAAGAAAGCAAGGAGAGCCACATGGGAGGATTTTTAGCACCAACTTGAAAGAGGCATATACCACTCCTACTTAACAATCCGTTGGCCGGCCATAGCTCTGCCACATGCCACCCCCACCCCCCAATTGTAAGCAGAAAAGGAAACAGAGGTCGGCAAACAAAGAACAGCCGTCTATGCCCCTGAAAAACAAGGAAGGATATCCTCAACAAACCAGAAATTTTGAAGAATTTCTCAAAGCTCCAAAGTTACTGGGATTGGATTGGTAGATATAAATGAACAGAGGAAACCAGAGCTGATAAGATGCCCAGAAAGAAACAAAAGAAATTCAAGCAGGAGAAAATTACTGCAAAAATAAAATCAATTCCAGAAATACTTTGAACTTGGAATCCACAAATGCAAATCACAGGAAGGATTTCTGGGACTATTGTCAGGGAAATGAGTGTTTGAAATGGCATTCAGAAAAAGCGGGACTGCCCCACACTGAGCCATGAGACCAGGAGACCATCGCTGCGCGCCCCCCGGAAGACATCTGGTGCGATTGTCAGGACTGGGCAGCAAAGCAGAGCAGAGTGTGAAATAACTCCGAGCCTCCATAAAGACAGCCGTAGAAGAAAAAGAAAGTGAACACATTACTCCAGGGTTTTTTCACAGGCTAACCTGCTCAGTATATCTCACAGGAAACTCGGAGTAGACCTGAGGCCCAAAAAACAGGCCAAGTGCCCAGGTAACTTATTACTAGAGATGAGAAGCACCCAGAAGATACGTTTTAAACACTTACTTTGCAGCCACACATCCTGTCCCTTCTCCAAAATAATAAGAAAGAGGACACTGTAATCAGAACATAGGCAGAGATCCTCAAAGATAAATGCGGATAGACATCCAGGAATGACAAATTAAAAAAAAAAATCCACTTGGGTAAGCCCCGCTTCTCTCTCTCCTTCTGTCTCTGTCTCTGTCTGTCTGTCTCTCTGCCCCTCCTGAGATTCTCTCTTCCTCCCTCTCTCTCTCCGCCCTAGCCCTAGCTCACTTGCTCGCTCCCTCTAATAAAAAAAAATTCCAACACCCCAGAAAGGGGACGCCAGTTGCAACAAACAAACAGCAAATACATGAAGAACAAATTGTAAAGTGGAAACAGACGAAGAATTTTTAAAATATATGTAGTTGATATTCTCAGAGACATTTGAGTATGTCATACCCTTTAAACAATAATGGTCTGTAACAAAAAAGAAGCAGTTAAATTTGTTGTAAATAAAAATGTTATCAACCAATAAAAACTAAATAGATGGGTCACTTAGTGTTGGGAGACAACCCTCCAGTTTATTGCATTTCTGTATATCTTGCCAAGTGAGGTGCTGATTGCCCTTTGTTTTATACTATCTTTTCAAGGGTATTTACTTAGCAGACACTTTGGAAAATAGAGATAGCATCACTCTCCAGAGCAGAGCATTCTGACTATTCAGTATAATGAAAATGTTTCCCTCTGGGGCAAAGGGCAGACAGGCTAATAAAAGGCAGGTTTCCTAAGCTCAGGGTTCCTCTTCTGTCACACAGCCCCTTGTTGGACAGGTAGTGATCTGACCCTTTTGGTGTCTCCGTGTGGGAATTAGGACTCAAGAAAACAACACACAAATGCTTATTAGTCTGGCCATTGCTATTCTGTGAGTTATAAACTGTTTTTGTCTCTGAGCCAGAAGTCTCAAGTCTTCTTCCAGTATCCAAGGAACTGTGGCAGGCTCACTGACGGGTAGAGGAAAACCTCAGGCCATTCACAGTTCTTAACAATTATTATAAGAATATGCTGAAATCCTAAAATACTGAACTATAAGATCAAGTCAAGGTATCCTCCCAGAATTCAGCCTCCAAAACAAATACAGAGTATGGAGGAGAGTTAAGAAATATACAGGATGGATCCAGAGACTCCAATAATAGGAACTCTGAAAGAATGGAGAGAATAGAGAGAAGTAAATAATCAAGAAAAAGAGAAAAACTTTTTCTAAACCTAAAAAAACACTTAAATTAAAAATGCCATAACATCTCAATGAATCACTCCATAGAGTACTTAGCAATTACTAAGGGAAGAGGGTACATCTATAATGGTAGATGCCTTTTTTTCATTGGAATGAATGCTTTGGACAGAAACCAAGCCACTAATAATACTTAACTAACAATAATGGGACAAACCGACTCATATGCTTTCTAATGCACTGCACTGAGCAGGTCACAATACCACTTCTATAATATCCAGACCAAAAACTGTTTACTCTGAATCCACACATGCAGAAACAATAAGAAAATCCAAACGGAAAGACTTTCTGTAAAACTAGCCCGACCTTGTCATTCAAAAATGTTAATAACTTGGGGGCGCCTGGGTGGCTCAGTAGGTTGAGTGTCTGACTCTCGATTTCAGCTCAGATCATGAACTCCCAGTTCATGAATTCGAGCCCCACATTTGGCTCCATGCTAACAGCATGGAGTCTGACTGGGAATCTCTCTCTCTCCCTCTGTGCCCATCCCCTGCTTGTTCTTTCTCTCAAAATAAAAATAATAAAATAAAATAAAACATTAAAAAATGTTAATGACATGAAGGGCAAAAAAAAAAAAAGGCAAGGGTGCAGTTTTAAAAGAAAAAGGACAACTAAATGCAGTGCACAATTCTTAAATGGAATCTTCAATTAAAATAAAAGCTAGAAGGGTAGCCTGAGTGGCTCAGTTGGTTAAGCATCCAACTTCGGCTCAGGTCATGATCTCACAGCTCATAGGTTCGAGCCCAGCATTGGGCTCTGTGCTGACAGCTCAGACAGAGCCTGGAGCCTCCTCCAGATTCTGTGTCTTCCTCCCTCTCTGACCCTCCCCCCCTCACGCTCTGTGTGTGCATCTCTCTCTCTCTCTCTCGTATATAAACATTTTTTTAAAACTTTAAAAAAAAGATAAAAAAACATTACTGGAACAATTCAGGAAATGTGAATATAAACTATGTATTAAATAAAAGTATTGTATCAAATTGCATCGAATCATAGTTAATGCAAGTTAAATAATTTTTTGACACTATCATTGTTTTGAGGTTATGTATGAAAAGATCCTGTTCTTTAAGAGATATAAGCTGAAGTAGTTAAAGTGTCATTAATGTCTGCAACTTACTCTTAAATGGGTCATAAAAAATTATATTTATATGTATGTGTGACTTTATACATAAAAATTATATATAATCAATACAGTCTATATATATGAAACCTCTATAAATATACATACACATAGAGAGAGAGAGAGAGATAAAAGAAAATATAGCTCAATGTTAGCAGTTTGTGAAACTGCAGTATTTGGGTGTCCACTGTATTTTTTACAACTTTGTCATAGGTTTGCAAATTTTCAAAATAAAACAATGGGAGATAATAGACTGCAAATGCCAATCAAATGCCAAAAAAAGATTAACATTAAAAGAAGCTATCCCAGGGCGCCTGGGTGGCTCAGTCGGTTGTGCATCCTACTTCTGCTCAGGTCATGATCTCACAGTTCATGGGTTCGAGCCCCACGTCGGGTTCTGTGCTGACAGCGCAGAGCCTGGATCCTGCTCCAATTCTGTGTCTCTCTCTCTTTCTGCCCCTCCCCTGCTCATGATCTGCCTCTCTCTATCTCTCAAAAATAAATAAATGTTAAAAAATTTTTTTAAAAGAAGCTATTGCATCACATATTTAGGAACCATTCCATAAATCAAAAAATGTAAAGATAACACTCTAACAAGTTTTCAGAAAGCCGTAAACAGGCTACAGACAAGTTACTCTGGATATGGATGGAAGAAAGGAAACAGTATCATCCAAATCTAAAAGAAACTGACTTTGAAGATAGATTTCTATATCTGGTCAATTAAAATGTAAGTGTGATCACAAAGAAAGAGAGAGAAGAAAATGTATTTTCACAGATATTCTCTGCGATAATTAGTCAAGGATATGCTGCAACAAAATGAAAACTGAATCCAAGAAAGCTGAAGATGTGGAACCCAAGAAATGTGGTGTACAAAGAAAGCAGGAGCCATAAATACACCGTATTAGAGATATGACGCAGTTACAAGAAAAACCGTATTCAAATTTATATACTATTAAAAATGTATTTAGGTAACAAATGCATAAGGGGCACCTGGGCAGCTTAGTCAGTTAAGCATCCAACTTCGGCTCAGGTCATGATCTCCCAGCTAGTGAGTTGGAGCCCTCTGTCAGGGTCTGTGCTGACAGCTTGGAGCCTGGAGCCTGCTTTGAATACTGTGTCTCCCTGTGTCTCTGCCCCTCCTCCGCTCGTACTCTGTCTTTCTCTCTGTCTCAAAATAAACATTCAAAAAATACATAAGCAAGATAATTTCTAAAAGAGATAAGTACTATAAAGGCAATAAGCAAATACTGTACTGGGAAGGGATGCCCAACATAAAGTCAGTGCTATCAGTAAATGAAAGCAATTAATATCTACTTGCAGAGTAAACTTGACCCTGTAAATATTCTGCAGTTGAAAACCCCTTAAATGCATACTGATCCCTTCTGTCTTTGAAGATGTTTCAGCCAGAGAAGATACAACATGATTGAAATTCTGCAGAGATTTTGTGAGCTGATAGAAAGCACTCAAGTGCAAGCCCAAAGTTCGAGGCTTTTATTTTTGTTCATCTGCATTAGCAGAGTCAGAACTAGTCACTGAAAATGAAGAAAAGGAAGAGATGACCTGGTGAGACGACAAGCTCACAGGTGTGTTTCAGGAATATATGAATAGTTATTCTACTTTGAAAAGGTCATAGAATGATATGTGTCTTACATAAGTAGTAGAATTGTTACAGGCAGTAAGTGGAAACAAACTGATGGTAGATTGGATTCTATTTATGCTTTTGCCCGTAAAAAGTATATACATGAGGGAGGTAAAGAGAGGACTCCAGGGGCGCCTGGGTGGTTCAGTCAGTTAAGCCTCTGACTTCAGTTCAGGTCATGATCTCATGGTTTGTGAGTTGGACCCCCATGTCAGGCTCTGTACTGATAGCTCAGCCTGCTTCAGATTCTGTGTCTCCCTCTCTCTCTGTCCCTGCCCCACTCAATACTTGGTCTCTCTCTCTCTCTCTCAAAAATAAACATTAAAAAAAAAAATTTAAGAAAGAGGACTCCAAGAAAGAGTGGCTTTGTACCTCATGTCCTCTCCTGTTCCCATTTGAATGAGAGCTTTGAGCTGTATTGTCCTGACCACAGGACAGGTGCTACTGTGGCCCCAAGCCAAGCAAAACCCATAGGCAGAAAATTAAGTCTGTTTATGTTATCTTCTTTCTCTACGGTTTGCTGCCCAAAGCATACTGCGTTCCCAAAGCATTTCAACTCCACAGGAATACCCCAGGACCCATGTGTGTTTTCAGATGGCCCAATCCTTCAGAGTTTTGAAAAGCAGAGGGCTGGGGTTTGGGAGCCATCCCCCTCCCTGCCCCCCCGCCTTTTGCTTCTCACTCAGTTCTTAGCCACTCCCGCAGAACTGTACCCTTGGGCTGACCCTGCACAGCGGGAGGTGGGGGGCGGTAGCAGATGGGCGTATTTGTTGCACTTTCCCAGGAAGTGCAATGCAAATGCTTTTAAGAGGTCAGTGCCCTCCAACTGTGAAACGGTAAGATGCTAAATTATGTGCTTAATTAAATTTCGCCCCCACAGCATACCATAAAATTGGAAAAGCAATTCCATCACCTAGGATCAATGTGCATAAAGTATACACAAAAGGATGAGAAGTTCTCATCAGCAAATGTGTGTGTGTGTGTGTGTGTGCTTTGGCTGAATATTCAGAGGTCCATTTCTACTCTAGGTCGATAAATGGTGTACAGTTAATTATCACTTAATTGCTTGTTTCTGTTTCCTTGTGTTGCTGCCATATAGGTTAGAAATTACAAGGATGAGATTTTTGTTAGTCTCCTTCGGTCAGGAATCCAAGGGAAAATCTTCCCATTAGATTTTACCATCCTATTCACAAGTGTGTTTACTTTAATTTTTTGTTTATTTTTTTTAACCATGCAAAACACACATCAGTACTAGGAAAACTGAGCTAAGAGGTAATCTGGGGTGGCTGCTATCTCGTGAATATTCAACAATATGGGATATAATACATTCTTACCAACTAGTCCAGAGCTGTATCTTCATAAGAGAAATAAAATGAGATAAAAGAATAATAAACAATCTAGCATCAAGCCCAGTACCTGAGCCTTAGCTGACACTCAAGAAATATTTTTAAGTGAATAAATGAATGAGTGAGTGAGTGAACTGATAAAACTCACTTCTTGGGCTTCAAATGCCATTTCCATGACACCAGGATAACCCTTGCAGATGGCAAGGGCTCAGAGCAGAATAAAAGACATTGACAGAGGATATCTGGGCCATAGACTGTGACTTCGATTTCATTTCATATGAATTTATTGCTGAACCAATTTGGAGATTTGTTTCTAGAAAGTATTGATGTATTCACGTGAGATCAATCATGGTAAATACAAGTCTTAGCAGAGTGGCAGTGCATGGCTGTGGATGGCTACCCAGTATGTACAGGGCACTTTATGTTCTCAGAAGCGGAAGGCTGGATCTTGAGGCTGAACTGTTTCCTCAGAGAAGGATAATGTGAAGGAGGTTGGAAAGCCAAGGAAATGAAAGGCAAGTCCACAATCTCTGCTATTTCCCACATACTAATATAACTACTTTCCACATACTGGGTCCCCAAATTCACATTTATTTAAGGGAGATGAATCCAAGAGAGTCAGTGTCAGAGTGTCAGAGTCAGAGACAAGGGTAGGAGCTCCCATTCTACCTGCGGCATGTCACCTGATCTTGGCCCTCGTAGTTGCTCCTGAATCAAAGAACCAAAAACCAGCATGATTTCACAGGCTGAAACCCCCCCTCAAGCTGACCTGATCTGTCTCACTAAGAATGGATTATAGAGCACCAGTATTCCGTCAAAGATGGAGCCCTCACTTTTACCTTGACCTTCGGGTTTTCCCAGAATGTTGTGAAACATGCTATGCACACACACACACACACACACACACACACACACACATATTTATATAGCTAGAAGCAGAGATAGGTATCTATATTCAGTATTACTCATAAATAACTGAATTAGTATTGTATTTAATATTCAGAAGTTTTTAGGGTTAATGGAGCCTATGACTCAAAGCATAGACAATCTTTGCAATGATACTGTGGCTATAGAGCTTGCATTTCTGATTTCTTATCCTTTTCTTTACCAACCCCCCCTCCCCCCTCTTTAGGAAAGGAGCCTGGTGGGGGAACCAAGAGTTTGGATTGCAAAATTGAGGAGGGTACCGAAACACCTGCTCTAGAGGACTCCTCGTCATCCCCTGTAGATATTCCGCAACATTCCTGGCAGGTTTCCACAGACATTGAGAACACTGAAAGGTAAGAGGGAAGTTACCACCAGTATTCCTCCAGCTAATACTCTTAGGCGCTATAAAAGTTGAGATTTTCTCATTCATATTCATATTTCAGAAATCTCAGAAAACTAAGACAGCAGAAGGGGAGGAGTCCAAACCCTGCAGTAGAACTGGTAGAATTTCCAGTAATCATAGGCTCCCAGGGGTCTTCTCACCCTGCTCCAACACATTGTGTCTCCATGGACATGAAAACATTGTGCTTCCTCGGGAAGGGAGAAAGTGGGATCCATATACCACCACAGTTTACCCACAGGGCTGGGTATGAAAATGTCCATTTGCTTAAAGGGAAAAGAATCCAAAATCAGGCAAATATGCCTCCTGTAGATTCTGAGATTTCAAGTGTATGGAATGGCCTGCTTAGGTGCCAGTCCAGGGCTGCGCATTCTATCCAGTTGACAGACAGCTTTTCATAGCGCTCCCTTCTCTTGCTTTCCCAAAATGCAGCCGGCAGCCCCTTAGTGGTCAAAGCGAGTGAATGCATTTATCTTAACAAGCACCAGCTCACTGCTAGACAGGGAGTTTCCTTCTTGGGAAGAGATTCTACAGTGATTCGGTTTCACTTGGGGAAAGGAAGCAATAATAATATAATAGTAAGTGCCGTGGCTCATCTAGATGCTAAAATGCCATTCTGTGAGGCAGGAGGACGAGGCCCTTATTTATTGGCCTTCACAGCACTAGCATGTCCTTTGTGACTAATGTCCCTAGAGCTGGCACAAAGCAGTTGAATGAATACTGGGCAGTTCCACTCTGTGCTTTGTGTAGAGTTGAATCATTGACAAGATAATGAACATTTTATTTTTTTATTTTTAGAAATGTAACACACAATGGCACTTATAGCCATTGTGGTTCTACTTTCATATTGTAATATAATTCTAAAGCTAATTACTGAATTTCTGTGTTTATAGAAAATTGAAGCGTGTGATAATTATGTGCTATTAATAAAACTTGGATTTTGTATAAGCTTGGAAATCTAACAATTCAAACAATAAGGCTGTTTGGCACGGTCTGATAGAGCTATAGACAAATGGTGAGGGAATGATTTATCTTAATTTATGAAATAGAAAATGCTTTGCTCTATTTCCAGGAAGAAATATCTGCCAGAGGGCCATGATCAGGGCATAATCCATCAGCAAAGACATTTTCCTTTTCAGAAACCTTGCACAGCAGCTATATCTAAGCCTTCTGAGCTTGTAAGAAAGCAAGCTATGGCTGGCAATAAATATAAGAGAGGCTGGAGTTGGGTTCAAGATGGCGGCATAAGAAGATGTGAACTCACTCCCTTTCATGGATCTGACAAATACACAATGATTTATGGAATAAATTCCACTGAAAAAGTACAGCAAATTGGACGAACAGAGCCTCTACAATAAAGGACGAAAAGGACAGCACTGAGATGAGTAGGAGAGGCAAAGACACTGCCTTGCCAAAAAGACTCCACCCTAAGTGCCATGATCCACAATCAGGAGGGATTTCAAAAGTAGGTAACTTTTCCCTAAGAAGTGAGGGGTTTGTGCTCCACACCAGGCATTCCAACCCTTAGATCCTACATGAGAGATATGAGCCCCCTAAATACCAGGCTTTGAAAATCAATGAGGATTACATCCAAGATAACTGTAAAACTGAAGGGAATGGAGAACCCACGTTTAAGGACTCATGCACAGATTCACTCGCTCTGGGACGTAGCATAAAAATGCCATTGAAAAGTGCCTGGGTTATATGTGAAGGAAACTCACTCAACTTATAGCACCTGCCAGAGAGGCAGGAAAATGATGGGACTTTATCCAGAGACAGAGATATTGGTGGTGACCATATATGTGACCTCTTCCTACCTTGATTAGTTCGGTATTGGGAGGCACCATTTTGGAACCATCCCTCTAAACTGTTAGACCTGGTAAGCATGCCCATAGTCAGAGCAAAACCACACGTCATAGCCAGGCCAAGTGCTAATCCCACCTACCCCAATCCCACACATACAACCTTGTTGCCACAGCACAGGGCTGTGTGCAGCCCCTAGAGAGGACAATACTTGAGCGCCTAGCTCTGGTCATCAGAGAAGATTGTAGATCTGGGCTCCACATGACAACTCCTGTCCAAGGACATTCTTCAAGACTGGAAGGCATAGTTGATTTGACTATTACATACAAACAAACACAGAGAGTAGGACAAAATGTTTCAACAAAACATTACATTTCAAACAAACAACAACAAAACAAATAAAATAAAACATCAGAAAAAATATATTAATGAAACAGAGGTAAGCAACCTACCTGATAAGGAGTTTAAAGTAATGGTCATAAAGATGCCCACTGAACTCAGGAAAAGAATGGATGAACATGGAGATCCTCAACCAAGAGACAGAAAATATAAGAAAGTTTCATACAGTAGTTACAGAGCTGAAGAATACCATAACTGAGCTGAAAAGTATACGAGAGGAGTTCAACAGCAGACTGGATGAAGCCAAAAACCAGATCGACAAGCTAGAAGACAAAGAATAGAAGTCACCTGGGCAAAACAGCAAAAAGAAAAAAGAACTTTTAAAAAATGAAGATAACTTAAGGAACCTCTGAGGTATCAAGTGGAATAATGTCCATATTATAGAGGTTTAAGAAAGAAGAGAGAGAAAAAAAGCCAGAAAACTTATTTGAAAAAATAAGCCTTGAAAACTTTTAATCTGAGTGTAATCCGGGTGTAAGAAGCATAGAGTCCCAAATAAAATGAACCCAAAGAGGTCCACAACAAGACACATTATAATTAAAATTGTAAAAGTTAAGGATAAGGGAAAATGTTGAAAGCATCAAGAGCTTCCCATGAGTATGCCAGAAGATTTTTCAACAGAAACCTTGCTAGCCAGAAGAGTGGCATAACATATTCAAAGTGCTGAAAGGGAAAAAAAAATCACCAAGAATTCTCGGCAAGTTATTCAAAATTGAAAGAGTGATTAAGAATTTTCCGCATTAGCAAAAACTATAAAGGAGCTTATCATCACTAACCTAGTATCACAATAAATGTTAAAGTGACTTCTCTAAACTGAAAAGAAATGATACTAATTAATAACAAGGGAATATATATGAAATTCTACTGGAAAAGTTAAATGTATAGTAAAAGTAGTGAATAAACCACTTACAAACCAACTATGAAGGTGAAAAGACAAAGATAGTACAGTTAACTAAAACTATAATAACTAAAGGATGCATAAAATTAAAAGATGTAAAAATGTGACATCAAAAATATAAAATGGGAGGGGAGAGAAAAAATTGTCAAGTTTTGTCATGTTGCTATTAACTCAAAACAGACCATTATACACATAGGAACTTGTATGTGAACTTATGGTAAGCCACAAAGCAAAAACTAATTGTGAATACACAAAAGAAGATGAGAAAAGAATCTAAACAAAATACAAAAAGAATGATCAAACCACAAGGGAAGAGAGAAAGAAGAAAGGAAAAGAGAGGAACTATAAAAACAGGCAGAAAACAATTAACAAAATGGTAGTAAGTACTTAATTAGTTACTTTAAATGGACTAAACTCTCCAATCAAAAGACAGAGTGACTAAAGGGACAAATGAAGACCCATCTATATACTATCTACCAGAGACTCACTTCAGAAGTAAGGACACACACAGACTGAAAGTGAAGGGGTAGAGAAAGATATTTCAGGCAAATGGAAATGAAAATAAAGCTGGTGTAGGTATATTCATAGCAGACAAAGTAGACTTTATAACAAAGACTATGATAATAGGGGATGCCTGATGGGCTCAGTTGATAGAGCATGTGATTCTTGATTTTATGGTCATTAGTTCAAGCCCCACATTGACTTAAAACTTTACTTAAAACAAAGACTGTAATAATTGACAAAGAAGGGCATTACATAGTGTAAAGGGATCAAAACAACAAAAAGACATAACACTCTTAAATATATATGCATCCAACATAGGAGCATGAAGATATATAAAACCAACATTATCAGACCTAAAGGAAGAAATTGACAGCAATACACTAATAGTAGAGGACTTTAACATCCTACTGACATCAATGTAGAGATCATATAAACCCAAAATTAATAAGGAAAACTGGCCTTAAATGACACATTAGACCAGATGCACTTAATAGATATATACAGACATTGCACACAAAAGCAAAAGAATACACATTCTTTTCAAGTGTACATGGAACATTCTCCAAGACAGATCGATTACATGTTAGGCCACAAACAAGTCTCAGTAAATTCAGAAAGCCTGAAATCATACCAAGTATCTTCTTTGACTACAATGGTATGAAACTAGAAATCAGTTACAAAAAGAAAACTGGAAAAAAACTATAAAAATGTAGAAATGAAACAACATGCTACTAAACAACCACTGGACCATAAAAGATGCCAATAAAGAAATTTTAAAAAAAAGATGGGCTGCCTGGGTGGCTCAGTCAGTTAAGTGTCCCACTTCAGCTCAGGTCATGATCTCACAGGTTGTGGGTTTTAGCCCCAAGTCGGGCTCTGTGCTGCCAGCCAGCTCAGAGCGTGGAGACTGTTTCTGATTCTCTGTCTCCCTCTCTCTCTGGCCCTCCCCTGCTCACACTGTCTCTCTCTCTCTCAAAAATAAATAAAACATTTAAAAAAATTTTTTTAAGAAATTAAAAAAAGAGAGAGAACAATGAAAACAGAATTATGACATACCAAATCTGTAGGATGTAGCCAAAGTGGTCTAAGAGGGAAGATGATAGCAGATTTACCTCCATAAGCAAGAAAAATATCAAATAATCAACCTAACTTTACATCTACAAAGCTAGAAAAAAAGCAAAGCCCAGATTCAGTAGAAAGAAGGAAATAATAAATGCAGAGTTGAAAGAAATGAAACAGAGACCTAAGGGGACAAAAAATACACAATAAGACCAATGAAACTAAGAGTTGGTTCTTTGAAAAGATAAAACTGAAAAACCTTGAACTTGGCTAACCAAGAAAAACGAGAGAAGGCTTTTAATAAATTAAAATCTGAAATCAAAAAGGAGAAGTTACAACTGACATCACAGAAATACAAAGGACCATAAAAACTACTCCAAACAAGTATACACTAACAAACTGGACCATCTAGAAGAAAAGGATAAATTCCTAGAAACATACACTCTTCCAAGACTGGATCATGAGGAAGTAGAAAATCTAAACAGACCAATTACTACTAAGGTGATGAAATCAGTAATCAAAAATGTGCCAGAAAACAAAAGTCCAGGACCAAACAGCTTCAAAGTGAATGCTATGAAACATTAGAATATTTAATACCTATCATTCTTAAACTCTTCCAAAAAAAAATTGAAGAGGTGGAAACACTTCCAAAGTCATTTTATGAGGCTAGCATAACCTGATACCAAAACCAGACAAACACATCACAAAAGAAGAAAATTACAGGCCGATATCATTGATGAACATTGATGCAGAAATTCTCAACAAATTATTAGCAAACTGAAGACAATAATACATTATTGTATTCATACACCATGATCAATGGAGTTTATTCCAGGAACACAAGGATGGTTCAGCATCTGCAAATCAGTCAGTATGACACACCAGATCAACAAAATGAAGTATGAAAATTATATGATCATCTCAATAGCTACAGAGAAAGCATTTGATTCAATTCAATACCATTTTTTATGAATACTCAATAAAGTGAGCATAGAGGGAACATAAGGCAACATTTGTCACATATGACAAATCCATGGCTAACATCACAGCCAGTGGTGAATAGGTGAATGCTTTTCCTTTAAAATCAATAATAAGACAAGAATGGCCACTTGGTTTTATTCAACATAGTAATGAATATCCTTACAACAATAATTAGGCAAGAAAAAGAAATTAAAAAGTGTCCAAATCATAACGAAGAAGCAAAACTGTCACTATGTGCAGGTGACATGATACTATATAGAAAAAGCCCAAAAAACTCCAATAAAAAAAAAATGTTAGAATTAATAAATTAATTCAGCAAAGTAGCAGGATACAAAATCAACACACAGAAATCTGTGGCATTTGTATATACTAATCACAAATTATCAGAAAGAAAAATTTAAAAAATAATTCCGTTAGAATTGCATCAAAAACCTATGAATAAATTTAACCAAGGTGAATGACCTATACACTGAAAACTATAAGACACTAATAAAAGAAAATGAAGACACAAATAAATGGAAAAAATATCCCATGCTCATGGATTGGAAGAATTAATAGTGTTAAAATGTCCATACTATCCAAGACAATCTATAGATTCAGTACAAGCCTCATCAAAATTTCAGTGAAATTTATCACAGAACTAGAACAAATAATTCCAAAATTTGCATGGCACCACAAAAGATCTTGAATAGCCAAATATTGTCGATAAAGAAGAAGAAAGGTGAAGGTATTACACTCCCTGATTTCAAGCTATACTACAAAACTATAGTAATCAAAACCATGTTATTTTAGCATAAACACACATATACACACATCAATAGAACAAAATGGAGAGCCCAGAATTGAACAAATATATGAACAATTACTTTATGACAAAGGAGCTGAGAAGATACAATGGTGAAAGAACATTCTCTTCAACAAGTGGTGCTGGAAAAACTAGACAGCCACATGCAATAGAATGAAACTAGACTACTGCCTTACACGATGCACAAACATTAACTCAAAAATGGACAAAAAACCTGAATGTAAGATCTGAAACCACAAAAGTCCTGTAAGAAAACATAAGTGGTAAACTCCTGAGTCTTAGTGATATTTTTGTGTGTATCTGATTCCAAAGGCGAGGGAAACCAAAGCAAAATAAACAAATGGGATTATATAGAATTGAAAATATTTTGCATCATGAAAGAAACCATCATTAAAACAAAAAGGTGATCTACTGAATGGGAGAAACATTTTGCAAGTCATATACCCAACAAAGGTTACAACCCAAAATATGTAAAGAACTTGTACAACAACAAAGAAACAATCCAATTAAAAATGGTCAGAAGATCTGAATAGACATTTTTTCAAAGAACACAGAGTTGGGCAACAGGCACATAGAAAGATGTTTGACATCACTAATCATCAGACAAATACAAATCAAAACTAAAATGAGATATTACCAGCCACCACTTAGAAGAGCTAATACCAAAAAGACAAGAAATACCAAGTGTTGGCAAGGATGTGGAAAAAAGGGATCTCTCACTGATGAGAATGTAAATTGGTGCCGCCACTATGGAAACAGTATGGAGGTTTCTCAAAAAAAAAAAAAAAAAAGAATAAGAATAGGACTACCATATGACCCAGCCATTCCACTTTCTAGGTATTTTTCCAAAGAATATGAAAATACTGATTCAAAATGATTTATGATTTTTTAAAATTTTTTATTTATTTCTGAGAGAGAGAGAGAAAGAGAGAGAGAGACAGCATGAGCAAGGGAGAATAAGAGAGAGGGAGACACAGAATCCGAGAAACAGGCTCCAGGCTCTGAGCTAGCTGTCAGCACAGAGCCCGATGCGGGGCTCGAACCCACAAACTGTGAGGTCGTGACCTGAGCTGAAGTCAGATGCCCAACCAACTGAGCCACCCAGGCACCCCTGATTCAAAACGATTTATGCACATCTATACTCGTTGCTGCCGTGTTTACAATAGGCAAGAAACTGAAACAATCTAAATGTCCATAAGTGGATGAATGGATAAAGAAGATATGGGGTGGAGTGTGTGTGTGTGTGTGTGTGTGTGTGTGTGTGTGTGTGTGTGTGTGTTTTATAATGGAAAACTACTCAGCTTGCTATTTGCAACAACATGGGCTCACCTTGAAGGATTATGCTAAGTAAAATAAGTCACACAGAGAAAGACGAGTACCATATAATCCCACTCATTCATGGAATTTAAAAAATCAAAACAAAATGAAAGAAACACAAACTCATAGATACAAGAGAACAGATTGGTGGTTACCAGGGGGAAGGTTGGGGGATGGAGGTAGGTAAAATGGTTGAAGGGGGTCAATTAGAAGGTGACATCATAATAAGACTCCTAGTGATCACTTTGTAGTACATACGGATGGCAAATTATAATGTTGTACACCTGAAACTTAAATAATGCTACATACCAATTTTCCCTCTATTTAAAAAAAAGGAGAGTATAGACCACAGTTTTGAAGTTCAGTCTTGAAGTCAGATTCAAGTCAAAGGAGGTGGGAACGACAGAGACAAGTAGGTACAAGAGACCTGGCCTGGTAAGGCAGCCTTTCCTAGGTTCCCCTCTGTCTTCCCTAAGAGACCAGTGGGTCTCACCCTAGGCTGCACATTAAAATCATCAGGAGGGCTTTTTATTTTTCTTTAAAATTTTTCTAATATTTATTTATTTTTGAGAGACAGAGACACAGAGAGACAGAGTGTGAGTGGGGGAGGGACAGAGCAGGCTCCAAGCTCTGAGCTGTGAGCAGAGCCTGATGAAGGGCTGGAACCCACAGACTGCATCAAGACCTGAGCCGAAGTCCGACGCTTAACCGACTGAGCCATCCAGATGCCCCAGGAGGGCTTTTTAAAAACACTGATTCCTAGGGCACCTGGGTGGCTCAGTTGGATGAGTGTCCGGAGATGAATGTCGGGGACTTCCGGCTCAGGTCTTGATCTCACAGTTCATGAATTCAAGCCTTGCCTCAGGCTTGCTGCTATCAGCACAGAGACTGCTTTAGATCCTCTGTCTCCCCTCTCTCTGTGCCTCCCCCACTCACACTCTCTCAAAAATAAATAAAACGTTAAAAAACACAGACAACATTGATTCCTGAGCCTCATCCCCATAAACCAGCAGCATCAGGCTCTCATGGGGTGTGGTCTCAGCATATAGTGATTCTCCAGTGCAGCACCAGGACTGAGAATTGGTGCTTTCCAGAGAGACTTGGCCTGAGTCTCACATACTGCATTTCTAGCCGATTCCCACCCTGTGCCTCCCCACCTCCCATTCCACCTGCCCTTGAGAATTTTACAGAAAATCAGAATGTGCCCCTTGCACTTCTGGATGTAGGGCTATGCCTTTCATTCTCCCCCTCCCCCACTTTCACCTTTTCTCTCTAGAAATATCCTTTGCAGTTTATGGTCATTACTGCCCCACAGGCAGATCCTCATACCTATGGGGAAAGAATTCTAAATGCTTTTAAAGGTGTTATTTCTATACATGATCCACAAGTCTGCTTTCCTCTCCTTTTCCAATCAGCCATTCTGGAGAAAGAGTTCCTTTTTACACGTCAGTTAATATTGAACGAGAGACACTATAGGGTGTCAGGCCTCCCCTAGGAAAAGTGGTCCTCCAACCATACTCAAGAGAATAGCTGTGTTTCAAGAAATGAACTGAGAGACAGGGGTGCCTGGTTGGCTCAGTCAGTAGAGCATATAACTCTTAATCTCACAGCTGTGAGTTCAAGCCCCACGTTGGGTGCGGAGCCTTCTTAAAATTTTAAAAAAGAGAAAGAAAAGAACCGAGAGATTTCATACATAAAAGTAAATGGTGGTTCTTTTTCTTCATATAGCAGAAGAAAAATAAGTTAGTAGATAGAATTTCCTCAACTTTAGGATTGTCCTCTCAAAAAAACTTCCATAAATCCTTTGTACCAGCTATTGCTTGTCTATCCTGGAGTTAACTAAAAGATGTATCAGATTTTTGCTCTTGTAAACAAAATCTACCACTATGTCCTGTGCTTTCAAGAACACTATCTCTAGCGGACGACCACCTGAACATGTGGGGAACCACTGTCCCATGGACTTGAAAAGTCCACCTTACCCTTACCCCAGACTAAAAGCTCCCTGAGAAGGCTTCCTCCTCCACTGTTTGGTGGTTTTAATAATCATATGTACTCGAAGGTGAGAGGGGAGATGTTAGAGGTATGCAGTGGCTTACCCACATGCCATTGCCTAGAGAAAATTCCATCTGTCCCAAGTGCTTCCCTCTCCCTGCCTCCTTCTCTCTCTCTGTCTCTCTGTCTCTCTCTCAGCCTCCCCCAACCCCCACATCCCCTGCCACTGTGAAGAGCTCTTCCCTGAAGATTTTACAATCTGTTAGTCTCCCGTCATTCCAAGCCAATTTAATAAATGTTGAGCCTTGTAAATCCCTAACACCTGTGTTACACTGAATTTCTATCACAGTAATGAGACACTAGCAAGTGAACCTGTACAGCCTCAACAGCCCTCTGACCAGAAGATCTGAGAGCACCATCGCCCAGCCTCAGCTTTGCCCAGAGTACTCCTGTTACTCAGGTTGCATGACCTTGACCTCCCTCTTACACAGCAGCAGTACTGTCCTCATTATCCAAGAAGAGTCTGGTCCAATGAAGGCAAGATGAGGGCTCCCACAGCAGAATGCCCCGTGGAAATGTTAGCCAGAGTAATCTCTTTCACTCCAGAGCCATCAAGCTCAGATATTTTTTCTTCTAAAAACAAAATAAATTCAGTATTTGCCCACTGGAAACTAGAGCTTGTACAATTAAGCACAGGCTCTCGTCTCTCAGTTGTCTCATAGAACAGACGGGGATTGCATTTCAAAACTTTACAGCTGATTATTTTTCTTTTTATCACTTTTACAGAGACATGCGAGAAATGAAAAACCTTTTAAGCAAACTCAGGGAAACTATGCCTTTACCATTGAAAAATCAAGGTAAGTTCTTGTCATTTCTCTTTGAGGCAGAGGATGTTGTTAACATGATAACCTTGGGACTTGTTTCTTGAGAAATTACAAGTTTGTTTTACACAAACAATAGAAGGCATTGAATAGACACTCCTCTCTCTTCAAGAAGATATGATCATGAAAATGGAGTCCTTCAGGCAAACACAGTTGTACTCTGACCCTCAAACAGAGGATTCCTCTACTGGCCTTGTCAGTCAAGGGCATGGATTAATTGACTTGCTGTGGAAAGCATTGTACCAGGGGTGGCAAACAAAAGAAACGGAGACTTGACCCTTGCCTATAAGAAGTTTACAGCCTACAAGAAGACACTTTAGAAGTTTCCGAAGGAAGCTCTCTGCCATATAGATGCTTCGTTATCCAAAAGAAGTAATAATAACATCTATGGAGACCTCACAGTGTGCCGCTGTGGTTCTGCACCCAATTCCAAAGTGTGGGGGTGGTTTTCCACACCACCAAGCAATTCATGAACGCCAGCGCGGTATCCTGCAGTTCATCTGAATTCTGACCTGACAGGGAGACAGCACCAGATCTCCCAAGTTCAGGGCTGCGTGACTGCCCTCTTCCACCACTTGAGATGTACAGGTTAGAAGTTCCAATGGCCCCCTCCATGAACTTAGTCAATCTGCTAGACCAGCTCACAGAACCCAGAGAAACATTTACTTACTAGATCACCAGTTTATTATAAAAGGATGTAACTCAGGAACAGCCAGATGTCAGATGCCAGGCACAGATTGTGGGGAAAGGACAAGGAGACTCCATCCCTCCTTCCCTCAGTGTGCCAGTCTCCTCAGATCTCCACATGTTCACCAACCTGAAAGTTCCCTGAACCTGTCCTTTGCTGATTTTTATAGAGGCTTCATTACATAGGCATGATTGATTAAATCATTGGCCATTGGTGATTGAACTTCAGTTCCTTCCATTCCCTGGAGGTTGGGGGTGGGACTGAAAGTTCCAGCTTTCTAATGACAGAGTTATTCTCCTAGCAACCAGCCCCCACTCTTAGGCAGTTCTTGAAAGTAGGCTCGTTAACATAACAAAAGATCCCTTCATGTTGTCATCACTTGGGAAATTCCAAGGATTTTAGGAGTTCTGTGCCAGGAATGAGGTGGAAGACCAACTATATACTTCTTATTATAAATCACAGTATCACAACCACTGTCCTAAATAATTTACATGTGTTAACTGTATCAACTTATTTAATTCAAATAATGCCTTTCAGGGAAACAACTATTCATGTTTCCCAATTTTCAGGAAACTGGGGCAAAGAGAGGTTAGCTACCTCTGCTAAGGTCACATAGAATGGTTGAGATGTGGTCCCCAGCAGTCTGTCTCCAGAGCTATGGAAATATACACTTTAACACAGAAATGAAAAGATGTTTTCACTAGAGTGAACCGTCCATAGAGGAACCACCTCTATATGCTTTTGTCAACTATGATTGTATATTCTGCACCTAGAGCAATGCCTGGCTCCTAGCAGTAAAACCCCTGGCATACACAGTAAATGTTTGTTCAATCTGTGCCTACCCTGCAGCCCCAGGGTCTGAAGACACGTATGAAGGACTCACAGGAGCACATCTCCCTATGCGGCCAGAGCAGCCTTAAGTGAAGCACCAGCTTCCCAGAGAGCTATCCTGAGGGTGGGGAAAGGGTTTCTAGAGTAAGAAAGAAACTCATGAGGTTCCCACTGATCAAAGCCTGGTGGAGGGAGGACAGGGTGCTGCTTGCCTCTGAGAGGATTTGGCAGCAGAGCTGGGAGCCTGCTGGCTCGGGGAGCAACGCGGCATAAGGCGGAGAGGTGGAAGTGGGAACACCAGATGAAGAGGCCGACAAGTAGTGGCCTGAGCTGCACGGAATGGAGGCAGGGTGTCAGGAAATGAGAGGCAGGGGTGCGGAGCATCAATTATTAACTCGAAGCCCCCCTGAAGGGCCTGGGGTCAGACTAATGGGCTTGAGCCACAGGGGTATTGTTGTGGAGACCTTGCGGTGGTGGTTTTGGTAAACAGACATCGTGGTGTCTAAGTGGGGTGTCTGTAAGATCAGAGGAAGGCCCTCAAAGGTGGGGCAACGATCAGATGGAAGCCAGTGGCATGAGAGGTGAAGGGGATTCACCAGAGGCAGACCAAAGGAGATAGAAGTTTATGGCCCACACGTCAATGAAGCAGTGGGCCGAAGAGCAGAGAGGCTGTCTGCAATCAGGCGGTGGGAGGGGGCTGTTTTTTTAAAAGGAGAAGACAAGGAGGAATGGAGACATATGGGATGTTCCCTTTTTTGGTAAGTGTGCCTGGTTGTAAGTAGCCTATTGGTCAGTTAGGGTCTATGGCTATTTTGAGGTGGGCCACCTGATAGATGGACCTGTATTCGGCCAGGTCGTGGTGGGCCCTTTCTGCATGCCATCACTCAAGGCTGTTTGCCTAAAAGTGGCCTCTAGTGACACAGTCTGGTGATAAGAGAGCCCTCCGACCACAGAATGGAAGATTGTTGCTAGAAATCCACATGGTGGTTGGGACCAGGGACTTTGGATTAATGCGATACGTGAGTTCAAATGCCGGCCCTTTCCCACTTACTAACTTTGTGCCCTGGAACAAGCTGTTTAACTTCCAGCAATTTCATTTTCCTCAGCTCTGGAAAGGAGATGTAGCATGCGTTACTCACTTCAGAGGGCTGTCTTGAGGGTTAAATGAAACACCACCTATTGAAAGTCTGCTACAGACCTTTCAGAGAGCAGATACTGGACAGGTGCTTTGTTGTTATTGTCGGTATTGTTATTCTTTGCCAGCTGGCCCGCCCAGCCTAGCTCAGAAGAATCCTGTGTCATCACCAAATAGAACAGCCTCTACTACCACTCATTGACCTTGAGCCTTTGGTACAGAACATCGGTCCCTGTGTCTTTGGAGTTGGAGCTCATGTGTGAAGCTATTTTCAGTTTCTTGATATGTTTGGCAAGTTCCACCCGCCAACAGCATGGAGGGAGGCCTCTCGCTGTACCTCACAATCAGGTGCCCAGGAGGTTGACTACTAGGGCCCTCAGACAGAATTTCGTGGACCCCATGTAGCCTCTTTTTCAAATCAAACCATCCAAAACATTCCCTCTGCAGTTCATGAAGTGCATCCAATGGTTTCCAAAATGTGCATTAATGGAAAAATGGGAATTTCATTTTATTTATCTAGGAAATTTTTATAATCATAAAAAGTATAAATATTTTGTATAATTTTGTATTACTTTTATAAAGAGAAAAAAGAATTTTAAATATATTTTTAAAATATAACCCATCACAATAAATGATTGATAACGTGAATAAAAACATGAGTGAAAAGGGCATAGCCCAAATAAATGATACTCAAGATTTAAACTTTAAATCTGTTTGGAGCAGGAAAAGGAAAAAGCTAGGAGATTCAAGGACCTGTTCAGGAGGGAATGATGCAATACGATTTTGAAATGTAAAAAAAAAAACTGAGGTAAAGGCTTCAATTCAGGGAATTTCAGGTTTCTTCACTTGGAGGAGAAATGGGACCCTCAGCATGTGATGCCACATCTCTGTTCTTTACATGTTTCATGGGTACTCACAGCATGATGTCACTATGTGCTGACCAGTGGAGAGGCGGATGTGAGTCAGAATCAGAGGGTCTGAGAAAGCCTGAAGGAAAGTCTCTTGGGTCCCTTTGGAACATTTTTTTTTTCAGACGCACATGGCACCATTTTAATGAACAAATCAGCCTGATCCCTCTATCTGATTCCATAAACCAACACGGACCATAGGAGCTACCCCATGACCTACCTGGAAGTCTTTTGCAACTCATCTGTTTATTATATGAGTCTAGGTTAATATGTGCAAGAAATGGTGTGGGGTAAAATGTGGAAAAATGTATTCCAGTTCTTTTTTCTAGGACCTTATTGTCAAAACATCTTTGTAACTGGATGAAAACCATTATAGAAAGCCATCTGTTTTCTTTCTGGCTCTTGCTTCCCTTCCTCTGTGTATTCCATTTACATGTGGGTCTGAAGCAGAGAGAAAAAAGGGAAAAGATACCACTAGTGGTTCCCTTCCTTCTTACCTCACCCCGACCATGTGAAAATCCTGCCAGGCAGGTGCTGGGGGATTCTACGACAGAGATGCTCTGATGCCCCTGTTCTCTAGGCTCCGCCCTAGTTCTCGACTCAGAAACTTCCATGTTTATTTCAGCACTTAAAGGTTCAAACGTACCTCCCTCCTTGCCTACCACAATCAAAACTTGACTCAACAACAGTTTGTTTTAAATTGATTTTCATTGGCCAGTAAAGGAAGGTGGTCAAGAGCAAGAATTTTAATGGGTAGCGATTATGCCCTCATTTTAGACAGTGCCTTTTCTTTTCAATCCTTCCCGTTTAAGACTGGAGACAAAGAGATGCACAAAAGAAAAGTGAGCTGTCCTCTTTTTGCCGCGGCTCCACAGCAGGCTCCTGACCACGGTCAAGTCTCCTGGCTCTCAGCCCACTGTTCTTTCCACTGCTTCAGCGCCTCTCCTGTCCTACATTCTGGGTCACTGGCAGTGCTGTAGGGAGCTTCATTAATTATGATAGTCTTGCTGTGTCAAATGGATTACAAATGGAACCACCTGTGGGGAGCCTGCAAGGTTAGTGACAAAGGCTAAAAGGAGAATGGAAAGTGAAGGACAAGCATCTTCTAAATGCATGTTGTAATCAAACAAAACAAGGTGGCAGAAATAAATTAAGCCTGAAAGACAGTTTCACCTTTTCCAGAATTCTGACTTAGTGAATGCTGTGGGGGGTGATTGTACATTCACTCTTGCCTAGAATGTGGTTGTTGAGACCATGCATGAGAATCCGTCTAAAGGGGATCAGGTGGGAATTGAATATGCTCTAGCGTGGGTCCCTTCTGGAGACAGTGCTACTCCAGACTAAACTGGGTCTAGGAACAGTTCCCCCAGGCTCATATGCTCAACCTACTCCAACCTGGACGCCGCTCCCCATATCCACCCTAGCCATGTTGGGCAGAAGTGTATGATATCTAGCTGAAGAAACCTGGGCTGTTATGCCACTTGGTTGCCTAGAGATGACCTTCTAGGTCCTTTCTCCAGGGCCTCATATAAAGACTTTGTGTGCTTCAATCTGGTGTCTGAATGTTATTCTGGGTAGTTTTTACTCCAGCAGCCCCATATTCTTTGTAATCTCTGCAGTCTTTCATCCAGGATTCAGTATGACATATGTACTTCCCTTCTCTCTTCCACTTACTTCACACATCAATTTCTTAATGCATTACTCTATGTTCAGCCCCTACTCACAAATGTCTACTAGAGGAAGAACAGACTTCTCTCCCTAACATCTGGTGTCCCCACCATCGTCTAACACGTTACGGTAACCTATAATGTGCCAAGTTCTGTGTCAGGTGGTGGGGATGTCTCTTCCCCCTGGAGGCTCTCTGCCTCAACAGAACACATTGGGTGAGAATTACCTGAGAAGACTTCCCAAATGACATGCTTCCCTTCATAAAGATTGGGACAACGTTTTGGGGGTAGGGCATG
The DNA here is from genome assembly GCF_003009895.1 of Hyaena hyaena. Taxonomy (NCBI): domain Eukaryota; kingdom Metazoa; phylum Chordata; class Mammalia; order Carnivora; family Hyaenidae; genus Hyaena; species Hyaena hyaena. Next base: position 889,837 of record NW_024081403.1, read on the forward strand.
TGAATTCTAAAAACAACTAACACACATACTCACACACACTCACACACACACGCACGCATGCACACACACTACTGGAAAGACAAAGAAACTAGTACTTAGACTGCAACAGTGCCATAACAGCCACAGGTCACTACAAACATATACTGGATTCTCATCTAGCCATATTTGAGTTGTAAGGGGCAAGGGTGCAAAGGTGGCAGAGAAGGTTGTTGGTATCAAGAACTGCTTTTTGGAAAGTGAGCTGAGATTCCTGAGGATGACTCATAGTTAGCCAAAGAAAGAGGTGAAAAAAATTAAAAAGAGAGAGAGATAAAAAAAAAAATTCTAGGCAGAAGATTCTAGATATGTGAAGGTAAATGAGGAGATGAAAGAGCAGGGCATTTTGATGAGCTATAAGCACTTCATTAGTTGGTAAAGTGGTTACAAAAAAAGACATGAAAGACTAGAGAGGTAGATGGGTCTATATCATAAAGGCACCTATACGCTATGTTAAGAGGTTTGGATTTGGGGTGCCTGGGTGGCTCAGGAGATTAAGCATCCAACTCTTGATTTCTGCTTGGGTTGTGATCTCACAGTTCGTGAGGTTGAACTTTTCACTAGGCTTGTGGCCTGCTTGAGATTCTCTCTCGGCCCATGCTCCACCCCCCCCCCCCCCCCCCCCCCCCCCCCCCCCCCCCCCCCCGNTTGGGTTGTGATCTCACAGTTCGTGAGGTTGAACTTTTCACTAGGCTTGTGGCCTGCTTGAGATTCTCTCTCGGCCCATCCCCCCCCCCCCCCCCGCCCACCCCCCACTCTCTCTCGCTCAAAGAAAAAAGGAGGGTTGGGGGTTTGGATTTTATCCTGAAGCCATTAGAGGGATTCAATTAGGAGACAGTGGCAGTAATCCAGGTGAGAGATGTTTAAGATCTGACCTAAGGCTAAGGGGTTGGAGAAGAGGATGTGAACAACTTGATAGGCTGCACAGGAGAGAAGGCAGAATCAAGGACGCAACCCAGGTTCACTCTTGAAAAGCGAGGTGAATGTTATGTCTGTCTATTCCGAAATTCAGAGGGAAGAGAGGAGGAGCAGTAGAGATGGAGGATGGTTTAAGTTTTTGAGCGAGGAGCTCCCAGAGCAATGCTCAGCGGTGAACAGTAGGTGTATAAGTCTTAAGCTGAGGCGAGACATGTGAGCTGGGAGGGTGGAAATACATATTGAAGCATCATGAGCATAATGGTAATTGAAGCCTTACGGCTGGTGGAGACCACCCACAGAGTGCATGTATAGAGAAGAGCACTGGAAAGCAAAATTTAAGTTTTGAGGGGAAAGAACTATGATTTACAGAGGGGACTAAAACGAAAACCAGAAGAACATTATGAAATTAGTCAAAGAAAGTCGTAAGCTAATCTTGAAGGAGGGATTGGCATTTGTCCAAGAAGGGTGGACTTTTTTGGAAAAAGAAATAGTGTGTGTAAGGGCAGAGAGGCAAGAGAAGGTATGGCCATATTTAAGGAATACTGTGTATTTTTGTTTTGTACTATTCCCTCCTTGGTATACCCTTCATTCCAGACTGGATTGTTTACTTGGAATGAAATTCAAGTTGCCTTTGACCTCTATGACTTTGTTCACACTGTTTTCTCCATGCAGAAAGCCCGTCTCCCCCTTCACCAAATGTACAAGTTCTCCTCATTGTTTCTTGTAGCCCAACAACAACACCAAGACCGCTATGATCTCCCACAATTACATTCTTCCTTCTCCTCCTCTTGGGAGTAAGTTCACCCATAAGAGTTCTCAAAGCATTGTATTTGTATCTCTCTTATGGCATTTCTATTAAAGCTTCATAGTTACTCAAGCAAACATCCTTGAGACCAAGAACCGACTTTCTCTCAGGACCCATCAGGTATAATCCTCAGCACCCAACATGGAGCCTGCACTTAGCAGACCTTTGATTAATGCAGAGCTTCTCAAAGTGTGGCCTCAGAACCAGTAACATCAACATGTCTGGGAACTTGTAAGCAATCGGAATGCTCTGGCCCCACCCCAGACATACTGATTCAGAAACACTGGAAGTGGGGCCAGAAATCAGCACTTTAACACGCCCTCAGATGTTGTTAATGCAGCTAAAGTTTGAGGACCACTGAGTTTGCTGAAGGTCTCTTTTCCTTCTAGAATAGAAATTTGCAACTACAGTTACATTATGAGCACTTCTCTTGATTCTGAGAGCATAGCTATAAACTTTAAACTGAGCCTGGGTGGCTCAGTCGGTTAAGCGACTGACTTTGGCTCAGGTCATGATCTCATGGTTCTTCAGTTTGAGCCTGTGTTGCACTCCAGCTGACAGCTCAGAACCTGGAGCCTGCCTCCGAATCTGTGTCTTCCTCTCTCCCCCACTCATCTCTGTTTCTCTCTGTCTCTCAAAAATGAATAAACTTTTAAAAAAGGATTAAACTCAAATGCTCAGTTGATTATTTGAAAACTTCTTATTTTATGTCTTCTGTTTATTAACATACCATGTATATAAGCATCTTTTATTAGCAAAAGAAATTTGAGCAGTGTTCCTGGCTTTAGTAGTATCCAGGAATTAAGCTTTGTCTGACTAAGATTTTAACTTGCTGATGGCCGAATTATCTATTCTCCTTTTCTTTCACTTTCTCCTCTGCTTTCCTCCCTCCCTTTTCCTTTCTCCGTGTTTCATTTTCACATCTAAAACTGTCCTTGGTTACAGTTCTCTCAGAGCATGCACTTTGGAGAAAAGATGTTATAAAAGTCTGAAATGTTCACAATAAAAATCAAAGGGTTCCCAGCAAGGTCAGGTGGATTCGCCCAGAAAGTTTAGCACAAGAGGGGAAACATTCCATTTTCTTCACATTCTTTTGGCAGCCCATAATTTCAGAGACAGGATTTCAATCAATGTGGAAAGACATCTTTCCTTAGAGTTGAATTCACTCCAAACCATTCCAGGCAGACTTACTGCTGCTGAATTTCAGCATTTACTGCCGGTGTCAGCTTCCTAGGGTGTAGAAAGCTGTTCTGAATTTCTGCCAAGAATTTTTGAGCTTTTGTGTCACCTCAGCCCTAGGTGATGATCAGACAAGCTCTGGGCTAGGGAAAGGTGTCACAAATGCTCAACAAAGATGCCCCAAACCAGCAGTCATCCTTAATAGGCAGCCTGTCCTTTCCTTAACATCTGAGCACTTTCTCATCAATTCTAACACTTACTATTCACTTAAGAATGCTCTGTTGTGCACACATATATATAGCACTCACAGGTGAATGTATGTGTGCATATCTATCTAACCCTAGATAGGTAGATATGAAAAGAAGGCTGAGTGAAGAAAATTTCAATAGCATAAAAGGTTTTTTTGATTTGCTGTAATGAATGCATAAAAGTCAGTCTTGATATAAGTCTCATAATACCCGTATGCTTTTAATGTATAAAAAAGAGAACGTGGTGGGTGCTCAGTCAGTTAAGCATCTGACTTCAGCTCAGGTCACGATCTCATGGTTGGTGGGTTTGGGCCCCGCGCTGGGCTCTGTGCTAACATCTCAGAGCCTGGAGTTTCAGATTCTGTGTTTCCCTCTCTCTGTGCCCCTCCCCTGCTCATGCTTGGTCTCTCTCTGTCCTCAAAAATGAATAAACATTAAAAAAAAAAAAAAACTTTAAAAAGAGAGAGAGAACATGGTAGCAAACATAGCCACCACAGCATACCCATGAGCAGTTTCTTCATAAATACAACATGTAGTAGCCATTTCCTCAAGTAACGGGAGCAGTATACATCTGTACTGCATTTTATAAGATATAAATACCCATTAGGTCACTATGCAAATGTCTTAAATGTTTGGAGAAAGGGAAGGATACATGGGTATTCAGGAAATACAGCTTCCAAGTCTTAAATAGAAATAAGAAGATTTTTTTCTTGCCTATAAATATCTTCATAGTTTTGGTGATTCTGTTCAAGGAAATATTGAATTCCTGGTGAACTTGCATTTTAGGAAGTACAGTCAGTATCCAAAGAGTTCCAGAAGATAAAATTCTTTATTCTTCAGAGCCTGCTGTACCTTTGCCTTATCCAAGTAGGATGTTTATCAATTATTTGGTGGTAAAAGAAGTAAGAGTCCTAAAGCTGATGAGAAAGTGAGTTATCAGTTTTTTCTGTTCTAAATAGACGATGATTCATCTTTGAGAGATTCTCCTGAGAAATCAGGCTTACGTATGGTCTTTGACATTGCTTTCAGCGTCTTAACTATTTGGGGCAAGTTTAACTATAAAAGAGAGATGTGCTATTTTTAGTTTCAAAATGTTGACATTCAGAATATAGCAAATTGCTTGTCACTGTGGAAAAGACAGAGTCCTGTTTTCTCCACATTAGCAGAATATGAATCTTAAGAGAGAATATTAATCTGTGGAGACTGGGAGGGTACACTGTTTGACTAATTTGATGTGCTCAGCTGGGGCGCCTGTTTTCTTCTCTGGCTGTGACTTGCCACTCTGGTTCTATCTAAATGTATAGCACAGTGTGCCATTCCAAGGAACACTGTCAACTTGGTGAGTGATGCTAATTTCCTAATAAGCATGACACATGACAGCCTTTGGGGAAGGGGAGGATAAGCCCAGATACTTGGATGACACAATTTATGTGAGAGGACTGGAAAGCCAGAACTTGCTTTTGTTCTAGACAGTTCCCTGAGCATCTAGGCTCAGTAATCAAGAAAAGCAACCCTCATTTACAAACTAGTTTTATTGAAGTGGGGCACATTTTTCACCTTACCCATCTCTTCATCTAACCCCGGATTCTGGGCTCTTTCCCAAGGTAGAAGGGGGAAAGGAGAAAGCCCCTTAGCTCTGATCTGGGAGGGTAGTGCAGCTAGTCCTGGCAAAGCTTAGGTACATAAGAGTTACCAGAGCCAACCAGCCAACCATCTTGCGGCCCTTAGCTCCATTCTGATCATGTCCTAGTGCTGCCCACATTGGCAATTCCCAGGTAGTTTCCTCGTGGTCCTTCTCCCACCTCTGGGACCAGACTGCCAGTCTGCTCCAACGGGCTATTTCTCCCCACCCTCTCTTTTGGACTGGACTCTTTCTTTACCCAGCTCACTAAACTGAATTTGGTTTACTGGTTTATTTCCTTATCTACTTGTCATCATCCTAAAAATTTCAGCCCAAAACTTATAAATTCAGCAGGTGGCAATCTTCTCAGAATGCCCTTGTATACAGAAATCTATAGAAACTACTAGACAAAGACTCACCAAGGAATAGTTGAGACTTCTTCCTGAGACAAAAAGTAGGTAAGTTGAGGCAAGAAGATGGTCCCATGTCAAGGAAAATAGTAAATAAGAGCTGTATTTACCAAGTGCTTCCTCTGTGCTAGGCACTGAGGACCTCACCCAAGCTTAATGTCTTTCATAGATTAGTTCATTTAATCTTCACCTAAGGTAAGTGTTATTAAACCCTATTTTGAATATGGGAAAACTGAGGCTTAGCAAGCTTCAAGTTCCATGTTCAAAGTCGCAGAACTAGTAAATAGTAGAGGCAGGTTTAGAAAAGAGGCCAACCTTACTCCAAAGCATGGGCTCTTTCTAAATAGCTATGCCTCTCCCAACTGAAAGAATGCCTTCAAGCAGTTTACATTTCATTTTAAGCAGTGGTTCTCAACTGTAGGCATTGAGCTCCCCACCGCCACCAAAAAAAGAACATTTGGCCCTATCACAGGACATTTTTGGTTGTCACGACTGGTGGAACAGTGTTACTGGCATCCAGTGAGTAGGGAGAGGCCAGGGATGCTGCTAAACATCCCACAGTGCTCACGACAGCCCCAACAACAAAGGATTGTCTTGTCCCAAATGTCAATAGTGCTGAAGTCCAGAAACCTTGATTCGAAAGACGGTGGCTTTTTAAAGCCAATTCATAAAAACCCAGGTTATTTTGATTGTGATTCACTCATATGTACATTCTGTCCCATCACAGATGACAGCAGCCTTCTAAATCTAACTCCCTACCCCCTGGTTAGAAGACGGAAGAGAAGGTTCTTTGGGCTGTGTTGTCTTGTCTCAAGCTAGGCTCTCCTCCTGGAAACCCAACATTGCGAAGACCTGAAAATATCACAGAACCTGAGGACCTCCAGAGAGCTGATCCACAATTCTTGGTTTTTGACTATGTTTTCTAGGCTTCCTTATTACTTTTATTCGCCTCCCTCTACCCTTTTAAATGATTTTACATGTGAAAGCAGCTGCTGTCAAGGGGGGAAAAAGATTCAAAACGCAGGCTGTTTTTAAAAGGATTTTTAAAGCTGACATTGTACGTGTCTGCTCCAAACCATACCATGACAGATGCAAGAATTATGGTTTTTAAATTATTTAAAGGTTTTTTTAAATGTATTATACAGAGAAAAATTATTTCATGTATAATAGTATATCTTTAGCTCTTGCTGATCTCATGTTAACAATTTATCATATATGAAAGTCTTTAAACATAGAAATCTCTCTAAAACTGCAAAACTGTGTTCAAAAATCCAATCATCTGTCAGTACTATTAGAAATAATATTATAAGCAAACATATACCACCTCACCTATTGCTTTGTCTGCGCTCATTCACATTTAGTCTTCCATTCTGTCAAAATCCAAGAGCTTCTACATAAAAACATCTTAATTTATAATGCAACAAAAACCATATATGAAAAGTATTTAAATTTTGTAAATACACAATAATCCTAATACCTTCGTACAATGCATATGGGCAACTAATTTCCTTTTGATCCAATGGTGTCTTTTTCAGCTTCCTGGAGAATGAAGTTAATCCAGTTAGAAAATGGTGTAGTAACATATACAATTACCCTCAAATGTAAAATTGAATATTATCACATTTTGTTCTAACTGAAATCTGAAGCATGATGTCTGCACAGCAGCATAGTGTTAAATCTTATAGGGCATGCTGGAATTAGCTCAGATCGTAAAACTATTTAACATTTTCTGTTAATAAAATCTTTTTAGTTAAGCTAAGCTTGTCTCATTTTAGATGACTATGCAGATATGACTTTTCCAATGTGTACTTGGTGTCTTGTCTTATGCTTAGAATCTTGAAAGCAGGACACATTAAGCAATACTGTATTTTAGAAAGGAGGAAGCCACACGCTTCGTTTTTTCTGCTCACAGCTTTGTTATAACCTTCCTCACTAAACTTGTAACATGGTACAAATTTTGTTATATTTTTCCCTGTCCTTCCTTGGCCCGTTTCCCAAAGAGAATTTCCCATGGGTTGAGAGATCAGGCCTTTGGACTTTTTTTCTTGCTTTCCAAAATCTAATAAACCCTGAAGTCGGACAAGAGGCACCAGTGTCTAGTACAATAAAAGGGTGGGCGAGATGCCTATAAGTGATTTATCCAAGATGCATCTTCAGTTCCAACCCTATACTTTCTCAGTGCTTATGCACACATGCATTTAGAGGCACCGAGATTTTAACCTAACAACTAAATATGCTAAAGCTTTTAGCTGTAGTGAAAATGACGATAGGTATATATGAACTAGTGGACTACTCGTTGTATTAGGTTGAACCATATGAAATTGCTGGTATTTGACTGTTTTGACCTATAAAAATGGCAATCTCACATGGTTCAACCTAATATCCGATGTGAAAATTATACTTGGAATTGTCTTCTAGCATTTGTGGTTGAAAGCGAATGGATTGAAGGGTTGGAAGATATCTCAAAAGGCTATGCAGATCTCTATTTAGATCATACCAGCTGGTTTGAGGCCTTATTCTTGGAATCCAGAGTAGTGTGCCAATGACCTGGTAATGAATGCATGGTTGTCAGTATGCCTGACTTCATATAAAGAGGTCTCCTTGAAAGTTATATGAGAAAACCATAACTTTCTAAATCAAATATTTGTAAAACAGTTATTCGAGTATGCTACTTAAAGAATCTTAGAATGAATACCCCCTTGGAAAGCAGGCAACTACTCCTACATGTATCTGGTCTGTAAACCCTGATTTCATAAATCAGGTTTGACTAAAGCTTAATATCTTTTTTGACTATGGTTCATTTCCATGCCTTGTGGTTAATTCACTTAAGGTCCATTGTTTTAGAAATTACAAAATAGCCCAACTGGGCATGTTCTCAGCTCCCATCTCAGCCCTTGCCCACCTTTCCACGATATTGAACCCTTAGCTTCAATCTAGTTCCTACTAATTCATGCAAAGTTATCAACTGATAAACCCACCTTGGTGTTCAGCACGTTCTGCTTGACCTAAACCACTTCTGCTTGGTTAATTTGTGCTCACTCTCGCCTTAGTCTCGGTATGAAAGGAAAACTTACCTTCCGTGCCATTGTCCTTTGTACAACTGAAGACTGTTAATAAATTCAGGTCTCACCTCCAGGTCTGGGAGGGCTATAGTAGCTATTCATGGAGATGGGAATTTGCCTAATTCCCTAGGTAGGCTTTCCATATCTAAGGTAAATAAATTTAGCCACCTTCTCTTTTATTCATAGTGCCTGTTTCCCAGACTTTGATTGGTTTTGTAGTTCCTGTGGACACACTCCAAGATTTATAGATCTTTCACTAGCAGGTCCTAAAATTAAATTTAGTGCTCCAAGTCGTGATGACCTACACTGGCTCATAGTGGCAATAGATAGCTCACCATCTCCCATTAGATATGCTAATGCATCTCTTTAGGAGCTGACCCCACTCTCCTCTCACCTACCAAAGGACTTTCTCAGGTGCAGTCCGTGAGATAGAGGTCTACTGTCTCGGCTTCCTACTAGTAATTCGCTTTCAGATAAGCAATAACACTGACCTGATCTCTAGGGGTAAGGAGAGAACACTGAACCCATTCTGTTGCATGGGTACTCACATGCTGAAAACAGAAAAGGATGTCAACTTTTTCTAGCACGCGCTCACCCATTTTGCCACCATAATTTTAGTATCCTGTGTTGATTCATCGTTGTTGTTGTTGTTGTTGTTGTATGTGTGTGTGTGTGTGTTTTCAGATTACAGAGACAACATATATTGTTTGTGGGAAATCTGAAACATACCACTAAGTATAAAGAAAATAAAAAATCACCTGAATCCCACCACAATCATATTGTTTAAAACCACATTTCCAGTCAGTGGCTGAGGCCAAAGGCACTTGTGACAAGATATGTGAACAAATGCCCACAAGGTCAAGGTATCACTTTAAAATACCTTGTCTGCTGATGTTTTGCACGCTTCTAGAAACAGATTGACTGCAAACTTCTGGTTGTGCCATTGTCGAAGGGTACAAAGAAGACTTTAGAAGTAGCAGGGCCTGATGCCTCCCGTAATGAAAGCTTTTAATGAAATTCTACATTCCTGCCAGATCATTTCGTTCCTGGTGCTCTTCTAATGGTTGGATACTTACTGTATGGCAATACTGCCACCTACTGAATGCTGAACTTTAGGGTAAGAAGGGAAAATAAATGCACAGAATGTAAAAGCATCTCCTTCATTTTAGACAGCAAGCAATGGGCCAGATTCACAATATTCCATATGGAATTTGGATTCTGGAAGTCTCAAAGTTGAAAGGTATCATCCAGGCTAACTTCCCACACCACCTACATGTACCTAAAAATTACCTATCATTTCTTTGTGTTTTCAAACATCACCAAGTGCAAAATGCTCAGCTTTCAAGTAACTACAGATCGGATGAGAAAAAGCAGTGATGCTATTTGCCCATAATAAATCATTATAATTAAATATAAAGATCTGTGAAAGAAGGTTGGATTACCAAATAATTTGGGATGACTGGCCATTTTGGGGGGAAAATACTAGATCTATACCTCATAACTTCCATCAAAATAAATTCTAGGTGAAGTAAAGATTTACATGTTTAAGCACATAAACATATAAAAGGACTAAGGCAATACTGATAAATATCTCTGTAATCTTACTATGGAAAGAAAGCCTTTCTAAGCATGACACCAAAGGAAGAAACCAAAAAGAATAAGATAGATGGATTTGACAATTAAAAAGGCAGAACTCCTCTACAGTAAAAATTAACCAAATTAAGAGAAAACAAAATTTGAAATATATGCAAAAAAGAGTATAGATCTCTAATGTGTATGAAGAGCTTCAACTCCATTACTGATGGGAAGTTTCTGCGATCTACAATCTTCCCAACAAAGTGTTCCCATTTCATTCTTTCCTCATTGCACTTTTTAAATTATTGCTTATTTGTCTTTTTATCACCACTAAACTGGAAGTTCAAGAAAGCAGCCACCCTGCCTGTTTTGCTTACTGTTATATCCTCGATACTTAACACAGTGCTAGACACAAAGCAACTACTGAAAACATATTTATTGTGTGAGTGAATAATGAATGCATGACTAAATAACATTGTATGATCAAAAAGAATCAAACTTTCCAGTAGAAAACTGAGCCAAGGACACAAACTGGCAATGTATCATAAACTAAAGTAATGAACTAATAAAAACATGAAAATATTTAAATATACTAGTAATCAAAAATGCAAATTATTACAATACACTCCTTTTTATGTATCAGAAAGACAAAAGGTATAAAGAATTATAGTTCCCAGGGACAGCAAGGAAGGATGGAAGGGGACATTCTCTTACAGAGGAAACAAGACTGTAAATTGATCTGATCTTTCTGAAAATATTTTGGCAATATATTTTTTGTGTATGCCAAATACTTCCACTTTAGGGAATTCTCCTTTTAAAAAAGTTAAGACAAAAATGAACTAAGATACATTCATTCATTATTCAAAAAATATATGCAAGAAAGGATGCTTATAGGAGCATGAAAAAAATTGGAGGAATGGAAAAAAATATAAATAAGTCCATAATATAGGGTTGGTTACGTATGGTATATCCTTTCAATGAAATCCTGTGCACCAATTAAGAATAAGCACTAGATGTATATTTACTGAAATAAACAGCTATATTAAATGAAAAAAGAAAGCTACGGAAGAATATAGTATGTTCCCATTTTAAGAGTATACATATATATATGTGCATTACCGTGTCTGAAAGGATATTTGCTAAAATGTTAACAGCATCTATCTCTGGGAGGTGAGATTTGGAGCAATTATATTTTCTTTTTGCATATCTGTAATTTCTGATTTTTCCACAATGAGCATGTAGTATCTGTATAATTTTTTCAGGGAATAAACAACAATGTTCACAATATATATTAAATGAAAAACACATGTTATAAAACAGTATGTATAGTATGAAACAATATTTGTAAAAAAGAAAATTATATATAAATATATCTATGTATGTATATATATATGCATAAGAAGCTAGAAAGACATACACTAAAATGTTAATAGTAGTTATTTATGGGTAGCGGGATTATGGGTGATTATTTTTTCTTTTTGTTTTTCTGTGTTTTCTAATTTTTCTACAATGAATATGTATTCCTTGTGTAATAAAAACTAATAATAAAAGTTTAAAAAAAAGGAAAGTGAGACTTTGTGACTCACCACTTGCTCTCATCCTCCCTGCCACGCCCTGGACTCACTCCCTGTCATCAAAGTGTGGGCAGTGGGGTTGTGGAAAGGAAACACCAGGACACCATAACTTCGCAGGATGGAATAGAGAGGCAGACAAAGGTAGATGGGAAGGACAGAGAGAGGGCGGAAGGGAGGGAGGGATGGAGGAAGAAAGGAAAGAAAGAATTAAGTGAAAGTGTAGTCAATAGAGGAAGGATTAAAGCAGGCTTTGGAAATATTTTCCCTAACAATAGCAGTAAGTCTCTAACTTTAACTCTGTTTACCTGATAACTATGACAAAAACAAAAACAAAAAAACCCATGCAGTTAAATAGGTTTGTTTTCTTTATTTTTTAAATGTTTATTTATTTGAGAGAGAGAGAGAGAGAGAGAGAGTGTGTGTGTGTGTGTGTGTGTGTGTGAGCAGGGAAGGAGCAGGGAGAGAGGGAGACACAGAACCCAAAGCAGGCTCCAGGCTTCAAGCTGTCAGCACAGAGCCTGACATGGGGCTTGAACACACGTACTGTGAGCTGAGATCGGATATTTAACTGAATGGGTCTCCCAGTCATTCCAAATAGGTTTATTTTCTAAGAAAAGGAATCATATATGTGTCTGGAGAGACATCTAGGAATTCAGTTCCTACAGGAGCGTATCCCAAGAAGTTTTTCAAGAATCGAGCTTTTGAGGTCCAGCTGGTTATCAAGGGCTGTGCAGTACAGCCTGGAGTTACACATGCTTTTGTCTGAATCTCAGATGTGTGCAACCATGACCAGCAGTTCCGGTAGGCATTCTCTCCTTTTTCCGTTTAGAAACAGAGACCCCAAACTTCAGCAAGATACTAGCCACCTAAATTAAACATTCCATTTGCCATGGTTTGGGATGTGGCTATGTAACTAGGTGTTTAAGAAAAAAAAAAAAAAGTGCATACCGCCATTAGCACCGGCATTCCCAGAAGGTGAGATGGATTCTGTGGCTCAGTAAAACACACCCGGGAAGGTGCCACAGCGACCCCTACAGTTCACCCCTGGCACTGCCCAGATCCACTTGCTTCTCACACTGACTTACTCCACCCAGGTATCACTTCTTCTGGATTCTGTTATTACCATTCACTATACAAAAAGAGGGGCTGGGGGACAAACCACAGCTTCCACTTAATCCATGCTAGATTCCCCCCTCTTAGACACTCCTGAGCTTCCTGGGAAAATAGTCTTTACTCCCAAGTGATCTCAGACCCTGGTTACCCTGCCCTTAGTACACTCTAGTTGCTATACTTGCCCATTGACAGTTAAACCTGGGCGTAGCAGAGGTGACCCAGTGGTCATGTAAGTGCCAAACATACTCCTCTGTGTGTACCCCTCATATTGCAGTAACTCTCCCTTCTCACGACAAACAGAGCCAATAACTTCCGTCAGTATGGTAACTCTTTTATTTGCCTACTACTTTTCTGCCTTTAGGGCCCTAAGTTCACTGCTTACCAGTGGTGGCTTAAAGCTTAGTGGGATTCTTATTTTCTTCACTCTATGACCTAGGGCCTCTAGGGACACAGATTCTAGACCCCCAGACAGAGAGCACAAATTCCTCAGTGGCCTCCTGAAGTCATTCCTACTCTCACCCCCTGATTTTTGGACCCATGAATTTAGAACCTTCTAATGGTCATTGATTGATGTAAGGAGTATAGTGCATCCCATAGGTTGCACCATCCCATTATTACAAGGCATCGTCTCCTTAAAGAGGCCAGGCCACCCCACCTTTGGGATGGCAGCTTCTGCTTGGTGGATCCCACAGTCGTGTTCTCACTGATGCACCTGCTTTGCTAAGAAGTAGGGCTCTCAGTCTTAGGCAATGTTATGTAGGATCCCGTGTTGGTAGGTCAGACACTTTGCGAGTCTGTGGATACTGGTGCTGGCTGGAGCACTGCAGACAACAATGGCAAACTCAATCCTAGTCAGGGTGGATGTAGTCTCAACTTGCCTCCAGCTGGCAGTCTGTTCTCCAGGAAGAATGGTATTATATCAAGGGCCCAGTGTCAATCTCTGGTACTAAGAAGCTGGACATTCAACAGCAGTTGTAAATTAATTTTGCAGAAAAAAGCTTGCATTAGTTTCTTATTGCTGCCACTGTAACAAACTACCACAAACTTAGCGCTTAAAATAACCCACATGTATCACTCTCATTTCTGGAGGTCAAAAATCAGTTTAATGGGTTTAGTGTCAAGAGGTCAGCAAATCTGTGTTACTTCTGGAGCCTGTAGGGGAGGATCTATTTCCTTTTCTTGCCCAGCTTCTGGAGGCTTCTTGCATTCCTTGGCCTGTGGCTCCTTTTTCCATCTTCAAATCAGCAAAAAAGTAGCATAGCTTCAATGATCTGTGTGTGTGTGTGTGTGTGTGTGTGTGTGTGTGTGAGAGAGAGAGAGAGAGAGAGAGAGAGAGAGAGACTCCTTTCATCTTCAGGTATCTGTTCTACTCTTTTATGCCTCACTCTTAGAGAGGAACATGCTGTTTTGTTGGGCTTGCACAGATAATCCAGGATAATTGTCCCATTTGAAGATCCTTCACACACAATCAGAGCTGCAAATTCCTTTTTCCCAAGTAACATATTTAGAGGTTCCAAGGATTAAGAAGTGAACATCTTTGGGGACCATTATTCTGTCTACTGCGAGGCCAGTGCTGTTGGACCCATTTACAGCTTCCATCTCTACTGGGAGCTGCTTTTTGAATGGTCTGTTTTTCTCTGCTGCAGATAGCATGGCCTTGCTCTCGAACTCCAAGAGTCTATGCTGACTGTTTTACTGGACTTTGCCACAGTGTCCCAGCATCCTTTCATACCCAGATTCTTCTAGTACCATGGCCTCTGCCAGACAATATGGTACAAGTGACAGGGCTACTGATGGTAAAGCCTAAACATGCTGAAGAGCTGAAGGTCCCTTACTCTGGGACCAACTTATAACTAGAGCTCTACCCGACATGTGGGATGTGCTGCCTTCCAAACCTATGGAGGCTGCTCAAGCTTCATGTTACTATCTTCGTGGTAGGAAATGCAAGGGACAGAAACTTCTTTTTGCTTTAGAGACATCCCAGCATCTCTCAGACCCCTCAACTCCTAAAAACTGCAGTGAGGCAGCAGGCCCCTTGATCTCTGTAAGGTTTATCTCCCATCCTCTGGAGTTTGTGTATCTTGCTTACCAAGCCATTCAGAGGACTCATCATTTCATGCTTGCTGTGTCCAGGGAACATGATGTCATCAACTTGGTGTGCAAATGTGATATTCTCTAGAAAGAATACGCTGATCAATAGGATTGGACTACGCTGCTGTGAGCCTTGGTGAGGTCATCTAGGGATACACAAGCCTGCTTCCCAAAGGTCATCTGAGAACAGAGTGATGCTCAATCTTTGGTACCAAACCATTGAGTGGTGAAAACAAATATACAATGAGGTCATAGGGTGCTATACACATGTGAGATCCACTAGAGTTGGAGAAGTTTGGTTCCAAAAGGTCATCTGAGAACACTGAGTTGGACTTTACTCACATACACAGCTGCTAAGTAATAATATTATACAATGAGAACACAGAGTTCCATTTTCTGTGTTCTCATTGTTAGATAAAAGCCCATAACAATTTGGCATAATTTCTAATAGTGTGTATGCATTTGCTGGTTGATAAAACTCAGCCAGGGCTTTTAGGGATTTCATCTCCACCTGCTCCTGGTAAAACCTCTGCTGGGAACACTTAAGGGTAGTTCATTTGTTGCAGGGAAGATAAAAGTAGCATGTCTTTCTGGAGAGCCAGAGTGTCTTGAGATTCTTGATTCTCTTCAAAATTCTTACCTTGATCCTCTTCAGACTTCATATAATTTTTTTCCATCTATAAAATGTATTCAGTAGAGATCTTTGGAACTTTGTTAAAGTCTCATGATTATTCTTGAGGCCATATTAGTCTGTTCTAGTAAAGATACCACATTTGGCACAGCAGCTATTACCAGGGCGTCTTGGGTAAGCTTGAAGGAGTGATATTCATCTTCCATGACCACCCAGTGTTTGAAGAAACCAAAATGATCATTAAAATGAGGGGTGTGATAAGACCTACTATTGCTGAATCTTTTACATCACCTTTGATTTGTAATAATTTTTTGATTGTCTTGAGGATGGAAAAAGATTTCAGACACTTGAAATTACTCTTTCCTACTTATAATAGCTTTTCCCTCTATACCAAGAAATTGGTGTAACGGTATTGCCAACAATTAGGTATGTACATAAAATTATATGTTTGGAAATTAGAGAAATGATTGCCGGATGGGTCCATGGTACGACTGACCCACGGTGAGGCAGATATGGGCCATGACTCTGTTTACAACCTTACCTCCATTGGTTTTTCCCCTGACAGATGTCAGATCCCTGACAATGTCAGCTCAGACCCTATGTCTGAAGGCCTTGAAAGATCTAAATGTTTACTCTTCCCATTGTTTGGTTATCTGGGTGAATGGCCACAAGACCCTTTTGGGAAGGCTTGGAGGAATCACTACTGTACAAACTGGGCAAATTTTGCAGGATCTGTCTTAATATCTATGCAGCTTCTCCTTTGGAAGACAGGTTTGGGTTTAGCTGTCTCAGCTCTGGAAACTGAGTAAGAGACGGTCACTTTCCTTAGGGGAGGTTATGTGAGTGTTGTGCTCTTCTATCCTTGATCTCCTCAAATTATACATATACTAAGTCATACCCTGCCTATCTGTCTTACCCCTAGGAATACCATGATCACCATTATGAGCCATCTCCAAAGAACCCTGCATGTCAGCCTCTCCTGTGCCATTCTAATCTTGCTGTCCATGACAATTATTCCCACCTTGCTTCTGATGGTTATGTGGTCTCACCTAGTCTTTTCCAATCCAGGATTCTACCATCCCCATTGCTACTAGCAGCCCTGTTCAATGACAGCATCTAACTATCAGCCTGACCTACAAAGGATGGCCACCACTGAGCTCCTTATTGATGCTGCTGTTCCCCTAATTAGCACATTCCTTACTGCGTTGGAAAATAAAGGGTCCCTGGGTCCTCCCGAAGAACAGAATCAGCTGCTGAATTTTCCAGGCTCATAGGGGATCTATCTCACCATATTCCTTCCTCTGTACTGTGCCATGAGAGTTTTGCTATCTCAACTTTATTTAATGAGGCTCATCATTTTTTTAAGCCTCCAAGCGCCTTAACAGCAGCACATTTAAACTACCTTCCAGAGCACTTACCAAAGGGTTCAATCCTAGCTCATGAAATAGGATCTTTGTGTTCATCTTTTATATTCTGTCACGCCTGACTCAGAACCCTCTGGACCCATTCCTGGGCATGCTTTACTGGTTTCTGCTGGTACCTGTGAGTCAGCACCTGTGATGTATAATCCATTACCTCCCTTCCTAACCTGGCACTTGCCTATTGTCCATATCATCCTCATTACTGATTTTTCAGCCAGAAAAGGAAATAAAGGCAGATCTTGAGGAAAACTAGCATTGTCTTCTAAAGACCCTGTCTCATTTGGAGGGTCTGCAATGTCTTAAAAAAAAGGAGGGGGGAACAACGACAATCTTCCACAAGGTAGAGTGGGCAGTGTCTTTAGGCCCAGAGGCCTCGAGACAATCTAGGGATTTAAGACATTCACAGGAAAATACTTGGAAGTTCCCTTTCCAGATCTCCATCTCTATCAGGGCCTTAACTCTGATATTGAGAATTCAGTCTACTCTGACATCCTGCCACTCTTAAAATTAAGTCTAGTGACTGGTTTTCAAGGATGTCTGTCCTCCAGTTACAGGAGATAACAGCCTCTTTAAATTCTTCCCAAAAGGCCCACTCACTCTCCTACTTTGCTTACAATTGTTGATTGATTACCCTGAACCTGTCATTTTCTCTCCTCAATGAACCCCCAATTCCACAGTTCCCTAACTGTGAGTTCTCCCATGCAGAGGTGTCACATGCGAGCCAGTGCATCCCCTCTTACGTATATCCCTTCCAAATTCACTAGAGGCAAATATTGTAGCAATGGCACTGCTCAGTGCCAGGGCTCAGGGCTCTACTTCCCATCATGGCTGGAGACCTCACAGCCCTCTGTCTGGAGAGTAATACCACCCTTAGAGTCAACTTCCTAACACCACTTTGGTACCCAATGTCTTAGGGTATGTTTTACAGAAGCAGATTCTAAGATAAGGATTTGTGTGCATTTTGTTTGTTTGTTTGTTTGTTTTGGCAAAAATCTGTGAGGAGAGAAGGAAGCAGGATAGGAAAGAGGAAAGAGCTGAGCAAAGATGTCTCAGGTAAAAATCTAAGCTATCAGGGACAGGAGAGAAAGGGTCTGCAGCATAAATTGTATTGCCTAATATGTCAAACACACAGATATCTTTTCATTCAACAAAACAATCTTACCTCTATCCTGGGCTTTCCTCAGGGTATTTTACTCATTAACAGGCAACTACCATCCTTCCACCAACAGTGAGATTGACACTGCCTAAAAGAATTCACTATGTGTTCTTCTAAGTTCTTCAAGCTCTCTCCTCATCAATACGTAATGGGAGAAAATAATCCAAAAACGATAAATTAATACTGATGTCAAAAGAATCCATCATGGAGTTACAATTTTACAGGGCTTGGGTCTCAGCTGTTACTTTTTTTTTTTTTTTTTTTACAAATAGTTTATTGTCAAATTAGTTTCCACATAACACCCAGTGCTCATCCCCACAAGTGCCCTCCTCCATGCCCATTCAGCTGTTACTTTTGACTCTGCAAAACAAACTTTTATATGAAGAAACTCTTCCACAAAATTTCACAAGGTTAAAATCTCCATGATATTAGTCAATTTAGGAAACTGAAGCTTGAAGGGGAATGCGCTGAGTTTTATATGGGTTTTCATTCTAGTTCTTGCGTGACTACAGAAGCATACTTACTCCTCATTCTATGGGATCCTGGCTTACTCAGTTACCCCATCTGTAAGGTGGAGTAATATGCCTAAGGAAAAGCCATAACAGCCACTAGGTATCTAAGAGGAAAGAGATAAAAACAAACTTCATCACATTGTGCAGGAAAACTTTGCCATGCTGAATGTGTTCCAACCCAATTCCATTTTTTAAAACCCCCTTGACTCTCCTAAACTTTATTCTCTTAAACAGTACATTGTCTATCTCTGAAGATTTCACTTTGCCCCTTATTCATACCAGAGCTCATCATCCGTATGTATAAACCCCAAATGCGGGTAGAG
This sequence comes from Hyaena hyaena, assembly GCF_003009895.1. Lineage (NCBI taxonomy): Eukaryota > Metazoa > Chordata > Mammalia > Carnivora > Hyaenidae > Hyaena > Hyaena hyaena. The sequence continues at coordinate 908,512 of NW_024081403.1, forward strand.
TGGGCCAATATTCATGTTGCCCAAATGCTCAGAACCCCAACTGTGGCACCTGAACCAAGCCTGCTCCTTTACCTCCTCCAGCAGCCCACTGTACTTAAAGCTTTCCTCCTTTCCCTCCCTCTGTAAGAGGTCACTTCTGTGTTTTATTTTCTCATTGATTTGAAATGGATTTCTACACACTCTTGAGTTTCTAGAACACTAATGCAATTACATACTTCAAATTCTGATCAAATGGAAATTTTTCTTTTGCTACATATTGTTATGGTGAGTCTGTCACTGAGATGAGAAGATTATATGACTGGTTATAGAGCAGGGAACCACCTTCAAATATGAGTTAAGAGACTTAGAAAATATCAAAGGGGAGTCAAAGAAAGACTGTATGCTTACTGAATATACAGTAGCTTTGCTTCATAGATATATGACAGTGTGGTTATGGAGGTGAACAATTATACGATAAAGTGGCACAATTATAATAAAGGGTAACCAGGCGAATTGTTCAAAACCTACTTTTTGGCCAAAAAATTCTAATGCTAGAACCTGTAGTGTGCTCTTTATACCTATACCTTAAAATAAAACCATTGGTCAACAAATACTATTCACCTTCAGCTTTAACTACTCATTCTTAGCTACAAACAGACAAGGAAGGCTCACCAGACACTCAGAATAGTCTATAACTTGAAAGAGAAGGACTGTCGTCAAACAAACAAATAAAAAACAAACAGAGGTAGTTACTTTTTTAATATAATTACCAAGTTAGCTACCATACATTGTATACAGTGTGCTCTTAGCTTTGAGAGTAGATTTCCATGATTCATCGCTTACATACAACACCCAGTACTCATCCCAACAAGTGCCCTCCTCAATGACCATCACCCATTTTCACCTCTCCCCTGAACGCCTCATCAGGCCTCAGTTTGTTCTTTGTATTTAAGAGTCTCTTATGGTTTGCCTTCCTCCCTCTCTGTTTGAAACTATTTTTCTCCTTCACTTTCCCCACGGTCTTCTGTTAAGAAGACTCAAATTCCACATATGAGTGGAAACATATGTACCTATCTTTTTCTGAGTTATTTCACTTAGCATAATAACCAGTTTCATCCGCATTGTTGCAAATGGCAAGATTTCATTCTTTCTCGTTGCCAAGTAGTATTCCATCATATATATATAAACCACATCTTCTCTATTCATTCATCAGTTGATGGACGTTTGGGCTCTTTCCATAATTTGGCTAGTATGCTCAAATAAATTCTAAAAGATATTCCAGCTCTATCAAACAAGCATAAGATATTTGGGAAAAGGAACAATGACATAGGAGCTAATAAAAATCCCAAGCAACTGCTGAAATAAAAATTCAAAAGAATTATTGAACACAACACTAGCAAATCAAATACAATCTATAAAAGAGATAATACAGCTAGACCAAGTGGGGATTGTCCCAGGAATACATGACTGGTTCAGTCAATCAATGTTACTTTCCATATTAAGAAACCACAGAAGGAAAACCATGTGAATCTCTCAATAAATGGAGTGGAGAGACAGAAACATGTGATAAAATTCAACATTTACTCATGCTTAAAAAAAAAAAAAAAGCCTCTTAGCAAACTAGGAATTAAGCAACATTTCCACAGAAGGGACATAAAGGACATCTAAAAAAAACCCACAGCTAACATTATACTTAATAGTGAAAGACTAAATGCTTTCCCCCTAAGAGGAGGAACAGGTAAGGACGTCTACTCTTACCATTCCTATTCAAAGTGTACTGAAGTTACAATACAAAACAGAAAATAACAAATGGCAGCTAGAATGTGACGAAACTGGAACACTAATACATTGTTGGTGAGAATGTAAAATGGTGCAAACTGCTTTAGAAAATTTTGGCAGTTCTTCAAAAGGTTTAACATTGAGTTACCATATGACCCAACAATTTCACTCCCAGCTATATGCCCAACAGAAATGAAAATAGGCATCCACACACAAAAGACTGTATATAAACATTCATAGCAGCATTATCCCTAGTAGCCAAAAAGCAGGAAAAAACAGTGTCAATCATCTGCTAAATGGATAAATAAAACTTAGCGTACCCATACAATGAAATACTCTGTGGCAATCAGAAGGAATGAAGTACTGACACATGTCACAACATAGATAAATCTTGAAAACATGCTAAATGAAGAACCCAGTCACAGCAGACTATACATTGTATGGCTCCATTTATGTGAAGTGTCCCAAACCAGCAAATCTAAAGAGACAGAGAAAAGCTTTCTGGTCGCCTCAGGTGAGGGAGCTGGAAGGGAAATGGAGAGTGACTTCTAATGGGTATGAGGTTTCTTTTGAGAGTTGCAGGCATCCTTTCCCCAGGATAGGCGTGGCTGGGCTCTGCTAACATATGGCTTCTGTGACTCTTGTTTTCCTAAGCTTAAAAGGATGATTAACTTCCCTTGTGACTGATACCTCCTCCCCAATAATATGGTAATACCTTCAGTTGAGTCATAATTGAGTCTGGCAGACCTGGGAGCAATTCTGCCTCTTTAAGGTGACATTGGATGTCTGTGCTATAATTTATTGAGGAGCTAATACCATAGTTTAATTCTCAGGGGCCAATTTTACTTCTAAGTCCTTAAGAGACTTTTCCTTTTCACTTCCTTGTACCATTTACAAAGTGGCAATAGGCTAATATGCAATGGTTCACTAAATTAGCTTTTAAAATAGAATATTGAAAATGAACTGCCATAAGCCACAGAAATGACCCCTAACAGAGGCAGCATGTGATAGCAGACAGCAGGGGACTAGAAGTCAAAAGTTCTGGGTTTCAACCTCAGCTCCACCTGCTGCACAGCTCGGACAAGCCGCTGACCTCTGTCCCTCACCCATCAGCCCTGTAGAAACAATAATATCTGTCCTGCTGATTTCCAGAGCTATTATAAACAGTCTGGAAGTTGGAAATTTCTATGTAAATTTAGCAGACCACTTATAGGAGAACTGGATCGAGCAGCTGGGGAAAGTAGTAGCATTCTACAGGACATTTTGATAACTTCACCACATATTCTGTGCCTAGCTCCTCTAACTGAACACTGCCTGATTCCAGCATGCAAGAGGCAGACAAGCCCTGAGAAGAATAATGTCTTGTCAGCCATAAGCAAGCATGTAAATAGTTAGACGCAACCTGCCTACTGAAGGGAAGGAGCTATTTTGCAACTCGTAGCCTGAGTGTTGGATATTCTCCTTTTAACCCTCCAGATCTATCTCCAATCTTCCCCCCACTCTGAGCCACAGAAGGATGATCCATGTGAATTCCATCAACGGGCTCCCTTGGCCTTTGGTTTCCAAATGTGTTTTGTCAAAGGGGAGCCCTGACAGAAGTGGGGAAAGACGGGAAAGAATAAAATCAGAATATGTATCACCCTGACTCTGTCCCTTCATAATCCCAGTGGCCTGGCTGAATGCCTTGACTGAATGTCTCAACTCCTGACAGAGGACCTTTTCCATATAGCTCTGTCTCTGGGTTCTGCTCCATAAGGATGGTAATAGTATCCCAATTGTTACTGGCCCTGGGTTCCCACACTATCTCGTGGTTTTCCTGTACCCTGTCCACACTTGATAAATCCTTTTATTAAACTCTCCTCACACCAGCCATCTGTTTCCCACAGTCTCTTTCTGCCTTATATCATACACTTGATACAGACACACTAAGGCTCTCATACTAAAGACAGCACAAAACATTCACTCCTTCCAACAAATATTCACTGAGAGACAACGTTACCAGACTTAGGGAATACAGCAGTGAACAACATGAATAAATCCTCTCCCTCCATCCTCAGATGGTTGATTAGGGAAGGCTTTCTTGAAGAGACGACACTGAGGCAGATTTCAGGACAACGTGAAAACCCAGATGTGCAAAGATCTTTTGGAAGAAATTTCCAGGCAGAGAGACTAACAGGTAATGATTCTCAGGAAGAAACAAGAATGACCTTTTGAGGGATAGATAAAAATCCATGTGGAAATAAACCCATGGATATAAGTCCATATTCTTTCTTTGGCTCCTGTGCAAGGACAGGCTGTACAGTAAGAGTGACAGAGAGACAAATTACAAGAGCATTAAAATAGCTGAGCTAAGGAATAGTAGTGGCATGAATCAGGCTGGTGACGACAAGAGCTGGGGAGAAGCGGTAATACTCAGAATGTACCTAAATTTGCTTATGCATTGGATATGGAGTGAGGGAAAAAGAAATAAAGGATGCTGTGAAAAATGTTCTTGGTAACTCAGTGGTCATTTACTGAGATGTAGATGATGGGGGTTTCTGCCAGGTTTTTGCAGGTTGGGATGGCTGTGGAGAAATAAGAATCTGCGTGTCTACCCGATGCTGAAATTGAGATGTTGAGGAAGCACCTGAGTATGAACCTGGCTGTCCGTAAAGTCATGAGAGTTCAAGAACCATATGTGTGAATCACCCTCACACTGACTGGAGAAGATTACCCTCAAGAACGGTGTGGCTGGAGGGGCGCCTGGGTGGCTCAGTCGCTTAAGCATCCGACTTCGGCTCAGGTCATGATCTCATGGTTCATGGGTTCGAGCCCCATGTCAGGCTCTGTGCTGACAGCCAGCTCAGAGCCTGGAGCCTGATTCAGATTCTGTATCTCCCTGTCTCTCTGACTCTCCCCTGCTCACGCTCTCTCTCTCTCCCAGAAATAAATAAACCTGAAAGGAAGGAAGGGAGGGAGGGAAGGAGGGAGGGAGGAAGGAAGGAAGGAAGGAAGGACTGACGAGCGAACTAACGAACGAACAGTGTGGCTGGAGAAGGTAAGGGAAGGAGCCAAGAACATCAGCTGAGGTTTACAGCTTGGGAAAATGAGGAAGAGCTGGCAAAGAAGACAAGCCACCAGTAAAAAAAGAAAGAGGACTACAATGATGGGTGTTCAAGGAGTCATGTAAGTCCTAGGAAACACTTAGGAAAAAGAGTATTCAAGAAAAATCAAATGAGGAGGCACCTGGGTGCCTCAGTTACGCATACAACTCTTGATTTTGGCTCAGATCATGATCTCGTGGTGGAGTCAGGCTCTATGAGCTTGGGATTCTCTCTTTCTCTCTCTGACCCTCTCTCACTTATATTCGCTAAATAAATAAGCTTTTAAAAAAAAGAAAAATCAATTATGCTACAATTATGCTAAATGTTGCTGAAAAGTGGAATAAGGCAGAGCTGAAGAGTAAATCATTGAGCTCGCTGACACAATGTTGATTTCAACAATAAGTTATAGAAATGAAAGCCGGTTAATGAGAAAATTGAAGGTTATTTCAATATGGAGACGGACAGTATCAACAGCTATTTGAAGGAATTTTGCTTAAGGGGAGCAGCCAGCAGAAAAGGTGGAGTCAAAGAGTGGCTGTTAATAAGACAGAAGATAAGGGAGCATGTTTGTATGCTGATGGGACTTTTCTAGCACAGAGAAAAAAATTGATTGTGGAGGAAAGTGGGGAGATAGGTGAAGGGAAAAGGCCTATAGGAGATCAAAGATCCACTCTGTAAGCACAGGAGTTGTCCACTCAATAGGACCTTAGACATTCTAAATTCTTGATTCTAAATTCCAGTGCATATTAGAATCCCTTGAGAATTAAGGGGAAATAAGCGTCCCACACGAGATCAAATAATTCAGAATCTCGGCACTGGGATTTGAAAATTCTACATATAGCCCCTGTTGATAACCATCGAAGCACTGAAACAGCAAAGACAGATTGAGTACAAATGCAGGTAGTTTAATCACCTTGGTGGTTGAAAGATGAAGCAATTCTCTGATCACTTCTATTTTCGTAATGAAATATACAACAAGGTCTGAGCTAAGAGGGTGTAGTTGGATTGGAGAGAGCGTTAAGATACGAAATAATTTTAGGAACTAGAAAAGCAAATCCACTCCAAAAAATATAATAGGATTGCAAGGATTTGCAGAGAGTCCACTTGAGATTTGTGGTGATAAATATAATGTGAGATTAAGTTAGCACAGCTGTATTTCTCCTCAAGCCACATCCATCTGGGTACAAGCAGGGAGTAGGTGGAGATATTCTTTTGTGACATCAGAAGCAGTTGGCTGCCATCACTTGACTCCTGATTAAAGTTACAAAGTGGAAGAGAGCTGTCTTTGGAAATTTCCTATCTCCATCCAGCTTCCTAAAATTAAGATACACCAGGCTGACCTGACCCCTATCATCGGCCCACCGGAATGTTATAAAAGAAGAGCTAGTAAAACCAAATGGAATTCAGCCTTTGGTGGAAAGGCTGAAGGAGAGGACAGGAGATTTTTAAAAATCTTTTTTAGCATTCATTCAGTTTTAAGAGACAGAGAATGAGTGGGGAAGGGCCAGAGAGAGAGGGAGACACAGAATCTGAAACAGGCTAAGCCACAAACTGAGATCATGACCTGAGCTGAAGTCGGATGCTTAACCAACTGAGCCACCCAGGTGCCCCGAGGACAGGAGATTTTAACAGTACCTTATTGGGGCACAATTTAAATGAAGTAAAAATGTATAAACCTTATCCATACTGCCTGGTAATTTTGCATATTTTATACACCAATATGTGATCACCACTAGATCAAGATATAACATATTCCCATCACCCCACAAAACTCCCCTCCTGTCAACACTCATATTCCCAGGATGAGAGGCTCTAAGACTGATTCTCTGATTTCCACCCCCAACCCAGACAGAGCCAAAGTCAGAAGGAGATAGGGCCTGACACAAGAATCTCATTCATTCATTCATTTGTTCATTCCTTCTTTTCACATACAGATAAAAAGATGATACATACACATGTCACACCTGGCCGTCTGTTGTCTCTCCTTTACACCAGAGATTGCCCATTTCCTCTTCCTGGGCACCTTCCAGAGCTGAAATCTACTACTCTTCCTGTTACTGAATCCCAAGTTGATCTCAGGGCGGCAGACAGGAAACCATCTGCAAGGACTGACTTCTAATGTCCCTTCCAGCTTTAACAGCTAATCATCCCAGAGCACCAGCCTCGTCCATAGGCATGGCTGTGTGACAGGTGTTTGTCATTGTGGACTCAATTCCTTATGATTGATCTAGTAGCTAAAAAGCTTTCAAGCTCTACACCAGGGACTGTAATCACTGTTGCTGATACATTTGAAACAGAAGTACATAACTTTTGAAAAAGTTTACAACTACACAAGTGTAGTTCAATATATGTCCCAAAGATGGCAGTACAGTTATACTTTGTGCTCCACTGTACCTTCAACTATTTTTAATTCTGCTAAATTATAAAACATGTTGAGGGGAAAACATGAGAGACTGGAAAAACATGAAATTTTTGTTTTCTGTTATTCTATTACTGCTACAGGAACATGTGTGCAAATAAATAAAATCACACTATGCAAAGTACTTTGAAATATGCAAAACACAATCACATACATGATTTCTTTAATCCTCACAACAAACCTGTAAGGTTATTAATTTAATTTCACATCATGAGGTTCAAAGATTGATTATGCCTAAGTCAAGGTCACTCAGCTAATAAAGCAGCACAACCAGTTTTCTAAAGACCAGGACTCTTTCCTGCACACTCCTGCTTAGCAAAAAGCAAATATTGACAGGTCCATAATTTACCTTTTTGTTTTAATGTTTGTTTATCTTAAAAATTTTTAACATTTATTCATTTTTGAGAGACAGAGAGAGACAGAGCACTAGTGGGGGAGGAGCAGAGAGATAGGGAGACACAGAATCTGAAGCAGGCTCCAGGCTCTAAGATGTCAGCACAGAGCCCTATGCAGGGCTTGAACTACCTGACTACAAGATCATGACCTGAGCTGAAGTTGGATGTCCAACCAAGTGAGCCACCCAGGTGCCCCAATTTATTTATCTTAAGGCAGAGAGAGAGGGAGAGAAAGAATCCCAAGCAGGCTTCACGCCCAGCACCTGAGCCCAACACAAGGCTATAGCTCATGACTAAGATCAGGACCCAAGCCAAAATCAGGAATCAGTTGCTTAGCCGATTGAGCCACCCAGGTGTCCCCATGATTTACTTTATATATCAGGGGTTATTATGATCCAGCAGAAACTTGGGGTTAGTCGTAGAATTTGGAGCTGAGATTGTTTGATAAGTAGAGTGACCAGTTTCTCCTGGTTTGCCAGGGAATTTAACAGTTTTTGCACTGAAAGTCTCACCTCTTGGAAGCTAACCCTCGCTCCCAAGCAAACCAGGACAGTTGGTGATGAGCAGCCTGAATCATCTTGTGCGCCCGTTAATTGATGGGTGTCCCACATTTCTCCGAAAGCTCTGCCAAGTGGTGCCTGGCACGCTGCCTTGTACTTAATAGTAGTCAATGAATATTTATGACATTTTAATTTAGTATTATGTTTTGTGTACGGGAAAAATATTTTCTGCTGTTTCCTAGGTAGGACATATTCTTTGGAGTTACTCTTGTTGACTCCAGCTCAACAGCTCAGCCCATTTGGCATCATTTCCAACTCTGGTCCCGTCTAGTCTCAGCTTAGTCTACCTATTCTGTACTGAGGCAGCTGTCTGAGGGTGCGACAAAGTAGAGGAGCTGAAAGACATGGTGAGTGGGAGAGGTTTTCTTCTACTAGACTCTACACTTACACAACATAGAGCAAAACCGAGTTCTTTTACATTTCAGATACTAAAGAAGCACTTCCTCAATGTTGAGTGCATGAGACCAAAACGGCCAGTCTTTCCTTACTCTTGAAACTACTGAGAACAGAAAAACTAGGTCGGTCTCTCAGGACTTGAAGTGGTCTTTCTTCTCCCTAGTAAAGGAAGTTCTCAGGTAGGAAGCCATTCTGTCACCATAGCCCCAAAGAAGGGAGGAGGAGAGAGAGAGAGCCCCCTCAGGAAGAAGGATGTGACCGCAGGGAAGGTGTAACAAACCAGGAAGAAGTGACCATCTGGCACTGTCAGCCTCCAGATTAGGAAGAGGACAGAAGCAGAGAAAGCAAGGTTGCTGAGATATTTGCTGTGTGACTTTGGATCTCAGGGCGGATGTAACAGAGAAGACAGGCTGAGAAGAAACCTGTCTCAGGGTCTTTTTTTTTTTTTTTTTTAAAGTTTATTTCTTTATTTTGAGAGACAGAGAGAGTGGAACAGGGGCAGAGAGGGAGGAAGAGAAAGAGTCCCCGAGTTGGCCAGCATAGAGCCAATGCAGGGATCGAACTCATGAACTGTGAGATCGTGACCTGAGCTGAAATCAAGAGTCTGATGCTTAACCCACCCAGGCACCCACCTGAGCGGCTCTTTTAGCAACTTGAGGGCAGCTACCTTTCAGTAAAGCTGGAGGGGTTATGGGACTACCTGATCTTGAGGGACTGCAGAGTCTCCCTCTGCTCCAAGTGGCATGGAAACTTGCTAGGAGCTCCCCTGTGGCCTGTATTGGAGCACAGAGGAGTTGGTGCTGCTCGCTGGTAAGCGTGTTGGGGTCATTCTACACTGATAGCCATGTTTTCAGGACCATGACCCTAGAAGAGAACCAAATAGGATTCACAGCCAGATCTTAGGAATAATATGCACACTCACCAGCCGCGGAGGTGGGTCTGAGTCAACACAGTAGACTATTCTGAGAAATTACACTTCAAGTCCTCCAGCAACCTTAGCAGACCTCAGTCACAGGAGCCAGCAAGGTGATCAGGGACAAGAGCGGCAGGGAACATTCCTTCCTCAGGAGCACAAGGGTCTACTTACAGATCAGAATGCAATAGGCCATCACTCCAAATGCCATCTGTGTCAGGGACACACTGGAGGGTGAGGAATTGTGAAAGAGTAAGCATTTACTGAAAAGGAATCAGTTGAAATCAGAATATAATGATACATGCTTAATGTAAGTTCTAGCACCCAGTAGAGTATGAGCAAGAGGGAAAAGTACTCAGAAGAAAGATTGTATTAACTGTTGATAAATAACATTTTCTTTCTACTTTTGTGAATAGAATGAGTAAATATGCCATTCTCTTGTAGTCATGAATACAGTGAAGTTTTTAGTGTATTGATAATTCAGCAAATAGCTCTTTTGATGAATTACTCAATCAACTAATTGCTAGTCCAGAAACCACAATGTGGTGAACTGGTACACAGCACATTGGCTTTTTAGCAAAATTATCTTTTGATAAATTGCTATTCAGTGAATTGATCGGTTTCAGCCTACTGGTAAGGAAATAAAGAGTGTCCCCACTCTCATGATGTTTATTTTGACTCATATTGTCTTAGCAACTCAAAGTTTGCATTAGTTGAAAACTCTGTAAGACGTTTATGTTGCTTCCATATCAGCACCTGCAGCTTCACCGTTTTGGCATGAACATGAAATCTAACGAACCATGCATGACTAGTCACAAATCTGGTGCGAGTGGCTCTCCAAATACAGTTCTGGCCTTTCCAGAATCCTTCCAGGCATAATAAGAATGCAAAAGAGGACAGGAAGGAAGTGGGGTGGGGGACAAGGAAGGGAAGATGGCATGATACAAAAAAACCCTGAAACTAACTGCACTGCTTCTGTGAAAATCCACAGAAAGAGCGCCACGCTTTCTCGGCTGGAGCCTGCGTGCTGGTGTTCACTTTGCAATAATCTTCCCCATCTCAAACCACTCCATATCTCCACACCACATAGAATTCTTTCCTGTGGCTAAACTGTTGGTGGGTGGTATGCAACAATTTTTCTAAGGTCTTTTTTGCATACGTGTCCCTGGGAGCATCTGTACTAAGACATCTTTACAATCAAAGGCATCCCAATGTCATATTCCACGGTTCGGAAGGAAAGCTCTTGGGCTCGGTTCCAGCGCTCTCTGCTCAACTCATCACACGCACTGGTCAAGCTGGTTTTCTTTCTGGTCTCCTAGATACCATGTATCACTTCAGCACGGTCTCTTGTTCTCCACGTTGCCCACCTCCTGCTTTTTTCATGGCTCTCTCATTGCAACAACTGCATGACACCTTCCATCGACCACCTCAGCCCACAGTGATCTCCCCATTTTTTGGGACACCTCTAAGCACTGCTTTCCTGTTCACTCATTTGGGCTCTCAAACTCCATACAACTCACATCTTCCTTGTTTCATGCATGTGTCATTCCAAACATCATAAACCTCTGGAGATGCTGTGTCTTGGATGTCAGACCTCGCTGTGTGACACACACTCTAAAAAGGTCTTATGGAACTGAATGGAATTTTCAACGGCAACCTAAACATTCTGCTCTGATTTAGAAATAATTTTGCTTGCTCATATGCTCAAAATAGACACCATGCCAAGTCATTTAGTAGAAAGAATGCTTTCAGGAAGATTTTTATAATGATGGGGAAAGATAGCATTCAAAAATGGAACTGAATTGGTCCTTTGAAAAACAACTTTGGAACATAATATTCTTCTTACAAATTTGTTGAACAAATCATACAGATCTAGTATATACAGATATTTTGGGGTCAGGGGGGAACAAATGCAGGATCCAAATGAGATAATAGAGACAGAGATTGAGTAATTCCCTTAATAGAGAAAAACCTTACAAAATGCAAGGCAAGAAAATAGAGAAAATAATTATCTTCATATCTTAATAGGTCATAATGGGAATACAAGGATATTTTTAGAACGAATATGATATTGGGGTAGAATGACAAAGGCATATGTACTAAGAAACTCGTTCAAAAACAAAATAATTTTTGACAAAGGGCTCATACACAGATCTATCTTTAAGTATTAAGTCTATTGAAGTGTCCCTAGATAAACTTAAAATCAATTTGTTAATGTAGTTTATGCACATCTCAAGAATATATCTATTAGTATAAATAAAGGAAACAAATTGATGGTTGCCAGAGGGGAGAGGGTGGGGGTGGGTGACCTGGAGAAAGGGAGAGGTAGGTACAGGCCTCCAGTTATGGGATGAGTAAGTCATGGGAATAAAAGAGCATAAAAAATATAGTCAATGGTATTAGGCAGCAAATGGGACAAATGGTGTGTACACACGTGGTGAAGGTACCATAACATACAAACTTGTCAAACCACTACATTGTACAACTGACACTAATATAATGTTTTGTGTCAACTATACTCAAAACAAACAAACAAACAAACAAAAAGTGTGTCTCTATTTGCTTCTGGGCATTAAGATACATTCTTTATGTTCTACTGTATTTGGTTAATCTTTGGGGTTGGATTTTCATTTGGGAACATCATCCAGAAGTACAGAGAAATTGCAGTTAAAAATCAAATGAAAGGGGCACCTGGGTGGCTCAGTCAGTTAAGCATCTGACTTCGGTTCAGGTCATGATCTCATGGTTTGTGGGTTTGAGCCCTGCACTGGGCTCTGTGCTGACAGCTAGCCCAGAGCCTGGAGTCAGTTTCAGATTTTATGTCTCCCTCTTTCTCTGACTCTCCCCTGCTCATGCTGTCTCTCTCTCAGAAATAAATAAATATAAAAAACATTAAAAATCAAATGAAATAAAGACTAAAAAAATCCCCCAAAGAAATGTTAAAGATTTTGTAAGCAAAATAGAACTAGAGAACTACTCTGAATAATTTTGATGCATACGTAAGTTAAAAGGTCTCATTTATATTTAGAAATACAGTGATAAATAGCAGGGGAAACAGGTAAAGGAGGTGGAAAGAGTACCTCTATGGAGGTGACCACAGAGATGGAAGAAGATAGGACAAGGACTCTTTGTTTCTCTATAAGCTTGGTACCGACCGAGTTTTAAAACCATTCATGTATTACATGGAAAACAAAATAAATTGTAACTGAAGTGTGAGACGCTGTGGAGTGGGCTGGAAGTGCTATAGTCTTGGGTGGAAATTCTCGGCCGGGGGCCTTCACTCTGGGCCACTGGGTGGAGAAGTAGCCACCGTGGCTGCGGGGCTGTGGCTCATGTTATTAAGCAGAGGCCTTTTCTCTGAGGCTGCGTTCCTGGAGTAAGTTCACAGCATCTACACGGAATCAATCAAAATTCCAGTGTAAGCATACTTTTAAAGATATGGAGATTATCACCAAAATTAAAGTTTCTCCTAAGAGGAAAGAGTGATGGTGAGGAAGAGAGAAGCCAACTGTCACTTTCTTGTAGTGACGAGTCCATTTTAACCATGTGCATGTACTACTGGGAACGTTTAAAAGAACCCAAGCCTTTTTGCTGCAATCCATTAGGAGTCATTCTCAAAACGTAAATCACCACTCGCCATAGGAATTGTGCCTATTTTCATACGTGTGTCTTTCACATTACTGGGTGTGGTGCTCTTCACATACAAGAGTAATCAGTAGGTGTTGAGTGAATGAATGAACCTTGATCCATGCGTCTGCTGCATATTCTCCATGTGCCCTCCAAGATCACTCTCCAACTTTATCCACTCTGTTGACGTCCAGTTAGCTTAGACAATGGGAAGCCCTTCCAGGAGATCTGGTAATGGGGAGAAAAGAGGGACAGGTATTTACTTGCTCCCTCAGCCCCTGCCCTCTCTCTTTCTCTCCCTGCTAGGTCCCAGTATGGCAGTGGCCATGTTCCCCCACCCAAGGCCACAGCTCTTGCTGGGCAGCCTTTTTTCTACAACTTCAGCTCTTGCCAGAGCCCAGCAGCCACTCCCTCTCCTTGTCCCTTGGGACCCGGGGGAAGTGACAGCTTCATGCTGTTTTTAGCCCCTGCGCGTTCACTACCTTCCCTGTACCTTGGTAAATAATCCTGTCTTTAAATTTCTTCCATTTCTCTTTTGATTCTTCTGCTTGATTTCTCTTCTATTTCCAGTTCAACCTTGACAGATGTAATATGTACCCAAAGTATTTCTCAATCTAATTCAATGAATCTTTAGAGTACAAGGCATTGTACAAAGGTAATGCGGGAGATATAAAGATTCGTTCTTGCACTTCAGGGAAGGGTATACAAGGAAACATAAAAATAATCATACATTCAACATACGGATCCATTTGATTTCTCACAGATGTAAAATATTAAAATAGAATAATGGACAAACTGAGAGGGCAGACAACTTTCAAATTTCCTCTTTTCCCACTTTGTTGCTAAAGGAGCCGGGTATATATCAAGCGAGAGTGGGCGTATATCTATACACTGGGGAGGTATATACATCTGCCTTATCCTTTGTCATAACTAAGTTAGGACAATTGCCTTAATAAACAGTTCCTGGACCTGGGACTCATTCCAGCACCTGGCATGCACTGAAGACCTTAGAAGGGTGATGTGGAGCAATGAGATGTAAAGCTCCAGCTCCTTTATTATTTATGAACGAATAATTTTTTGTTAAAAAGCAGAGAATTTATAAAGTCAGAGACTTCCCAGGGTAGAGGGAAAGAAAATACATTTTCCTGATCCTGTTCCCTTTTGCGTACCCTCCTCAGCTTTGTCATGTGAGCCACAATGTTGTTTTGTTGGGAGAAGAACTCAATTTATAGACGAAGATTTTTTAAATTTTATAACAGGGAGTCTTACTAGTCAAGGGCAGACTACTTGGGTTCAATCTTAGCCCTGCTACTCTTGGAGACAAGCTACTGAGCACCTCTGTGCTTCTGTTAACTTATCTGTAAAATGAAGACAGGGATAGTACTTATCTCACAGGATCATGATGGAAATGAAATGAGTCAACATGAAAAGAATTATCTGTTGTTCTTGTAGTTTGGGGAGTTTATGAAGTCATTATGAAATCCTTTGTCTGAATTAGACTTGGCCTGGCACACGGACCGCTTTTCTTGATGTGAAGAATTCCACGTGGCCAGTAAAACTCTTGAAATGTCGCCAGTTAAATGTCTCTGTCTTAATTTATATTTCCCAAGATGAGCCCAGATTGGAAATAACATTCTGAAACAGCAAAATTTAATAGAACTTAAGAAGTCTTCAAACTCTCAGGTACAGAGGGCTCAAAGGAGGAAGAAATCATTGTTGACTGGGAACAGGTCAGGAGATACTTTACCAAGGTGGGAATTTGAGATGGAACATGAAAAAATCAGTAGGACTTGCAGGAAGGACGAAAGAAACGGTACACGGCTTTCCTCTCAGGAAACCATTTTTAGTCACCAGACTGTGCTTGTCTTTTGTTTATTCCAGGGTACTCTTTCTAAAAGCACTCAATCTTCCCAAGGACAGCACTAATAGGCTCTGATATTGTCTATTCTGGGGGGGGGGGGGAGAGGGAGAGAGAGAAAAAAAGAGATAGCCAAATGAAGGTTATGTAACCATGTTACAAATGCTTTGCGTTTCACTTTGCCAGAATTTCATTAAAAACGGAGTTTATAATACTTAGGTATCGTGTGTGTGTGTGTGTGTGTGTGTGTGTAACCTAGATGCTAGCCCTTCTCTCCCTGCTTGTAAGTCACTTTCTTCCAGTTTATTTGGGGGAACGGAGGGCTTGACTCATACTCTGAGTCAGGGCCATGCCACAGCTTCTCCTCTCTGCTTATTAGTGTCCCCAAAGGCCATCATTCGCTCTCCTGCCAGTTACTGCCAAGACATGTGGCCTATTGCCCCCTTGAAAAGATGCTGCCCCCCCACCCCACTGTAGGTGTCAGCAAAGACAAGACAGGACTGGATTTTCACTGCCCTGACTTTTTATTTCCCTCCATCGCCAGCCTACAAGGTTGTTCTGGCAAATTACATTTATACCAAAGATTTCCAGGGGCGCCTGGGTGGCTTGGTCGGTTAAGCGTCCGACTTTCGCTTAGGTCATGATCTCGCGGTTCGTGGGTTCCAGCCCCGCGTCGGGCTCTGTGCTGACTGCCAGCTCAGAGCCTGGAGCCTGTTTCAGTCTGTGACTCCCTCTCTCTCTGACCCTCCCCAGCTCAGAGAGAGCTGTCTCTCTCTCTCTCTCCTAGAAATAAATAAAACATTAAAAAAAAAAAATTAAAAAAAAAAATTAAAAAAAAAAAAAGATTTCCAATTATAGGAAGTTCACGTCACAACAAAACAACTTATAACTGAATATTAGAGGTCCTTGGTCTTGAAAGTCTTGGCTTTTCCACTCCTGGGAATTTTCTTCCTTCCCCGGTTTTATTGCCAAATCTCTCCCCCCTTGTCTTCTCTGGATTCCCTATCCTTCCAGATTCACCCCAGCACAAAAAAAACCTTTGTTTATTCTTATGCAGATCAATTCATCCTTTCGGTTCTTCATCCTCTTTGATCGCATGCCCTCAGGTCTCTCCTTTCAGGTTCCAACAGCTTACCCAGGCATTTTCTTAAACAAAGACATTAAGAGGACTCAGGCACCAGGTGCTAAATGGTAAACAGGATGAGGTGATGGAGAGGAATCCTCACAGAGGAACACTGTAACGGACTATGAATGGATCAGCCAGGATGGTTATTTCTCTACTGAAATGCTACCAAATCTACAGACAGTCTCCAAATGGAAGACCATCTTTCCTTAGATGAAATGTTAGATAAATGTGTAAAGGAGAATTGTCTAGAAATAGGACTGAGAGGGAGATTACCATGGGGGTGTTTTATTGAGAGAATGTCCTCAGGGAAACATGAAGAGGAGTCAGGAAAGTAGGATGGGACCTGGGAAAAAAGCCAGGCACTATGGAGTTCAGACAAAATCTAGCCCTGACCTATACCATCAAGGAACTCTGGAGCAAGAATAACACCACAAAGTGACCCTCATTTGCAATGGGAATTCCAGGCTCTTGTAGTCACATTTCAGGCAGACACTGACTGTGCCACTCCTGAGGGGACAATGTGACCTCCTAAGCACTTCCATACACGATGGCTCTTGTTGGCAGAGGGCAGTTCTCAGAAGGATGCGCCTGTGAGCCATTACCAGCCTTACCAGCTGGGGGAGAGGTGCAACATCCTGATGAAAGGGGAGGGAGCATCTACTACATTGATTACATAGTAAGAGCAACTACCACAAGGCCCAATACCTCACAGCAGAAATTTCTGTACTAGCTCTGTAAGGGCACAAGTCTAAACCAAACTGACTCCATGACAGGCTTTAAGTTTCCCCTCTCAACGAGGGGGCCTAAGTTTCAGCTTCCCGGAAACTATCAGGCAGTTACACATTACCCAAGGCAGGAGAAACCACCCTTGCAACACCCAATCAGGAAAGGCCAGCAACCACCCTCCACATTACTAAGGGAGAGGCCTATAGATAGAAACCATAGATAGGACTCTGTTACCTAATGTTAAAGTTAACCCGTTAGTCGCCGAACAAGACCCTAGGCTCGCTCTGTAATTGGTTAAATTTAAAGGTACTCTAAATGTTGTAATTGGATCCCGCCAAAAGTAACGAATACTCTAGACAATGTGTATGGTTAAACCCGCTGTCAATAATGTTGAATGATTATGACTGAATCACTGTTCCCCTGCCACAACTTCTGTAACTCCCCTGTCACAAACTCCATAAAGACCCTACTCTGCCTTTGCTCAGGGCTCTCAGCACGGATCCACTGCGTTGGTGAGGTCTGGGAGCCCGAGCTTAAGCCCGAATAAATGCCCATTGCTTTTGCATACGTGACTCGGACTCCTTGGTGGTCTTGGGATTTGGGGGAGATCGTGATCTGGGCATAACAGCTCCAGGTCTGGAGCTGACAAGCAGCCACTGAAGAGAGCCAGACCCATGAGAAGACCAAACACACACCAAACCGCATTCTGCCCATCACCTTCTTTTGTGTTTTTTCCCTTCCCTAACTCAATTCAGAATTTCTACCCCCCTCCATATCTTCAAGATGTTTCATATTTTAATTTTATTATGACTCGCCAACTATAAACATGTATTCTCACCTTCTCAGTGTTGCCCGGTTCCACTATAGATACTACTATAGTCAAGCCACCGAATTCTGATAACATAACTAGATGCATGTATGAAGCTTACGGAGGATCAAGGTATTGCTGGGTTCTGATTGGTTGGATTGCTTATAGATTGATCTAAACCTTAGATAGAGAGGCAGAGATCCACAAAAATGGCTTTGCTCTTGCAAAAGTAATAGATGCTGTATTCACTTAATATTTTATATAGCAGTGTTTCTAAGCAAATATTTGGCAATGTCCCATTCATGTGATAACCACAGAAAGAATAACCCAGAACACAATGGTTCCCTTTCACAAAGGAGAATGGGGGAAAAAAGGTGTGTACAATTATATAGGCTAGTATTAGAGCCAAGATTTGTTAGTTACCAAGAGCAATCAAACTAATTCTACTAAAGAAAGAAGTTAATTTCAAGGATTCAGGAACTTCACAGACCCTAAGGACAGGCAATGACACAGAGAGCTGCAATATCAGAAGCTCTCTTTTTCTTGGTGATGGTACAGTCACCTCCAACCTTGTTTCTTGATGCCATCAGGGCCACGTGTAGGATCTCTCAGTCGTCGCTCTTTACCTCCCATCACAGACATGGCCCTTGGCTCAACTCACGTCGGAATACTAATAATTTGAAACATCCCTCTAGGTTTCTCAGAGTCAAATACTTGAGAACAGGAATCTGGGTGAGGACACTTTCTCTACACCAGCTGAACTCTATACAGAATCAGAGGAGCCCTGCAACGTACTGTTGGAGCAAGAAAGCTTAAATTAGACAATTTAATTGGGTAGGGGCACCTGGGTGCCTCAGTTGGTTAAGTGTCTGACTCTTGATTTCACCTGAGGTCATGATCTCATGGTTTGTGAGTTCAAGCCCCATATGGGGTTCTGCACTGATGGCACGGAGCCTTCTTGGGATTCTCCCTCTCCCTCTCTCTGCTGCTCCCCTGCTCTCTCTCTCTCTCAAAAATAAAATAAAACTAAAAAAAATTAACTGGGATTCAAAGATCCACTAATATTTATGGTACATAGAGTTTGCAGATACCACACACATTCATACCCGGTAACTGGTTATTCCATGTTCTCCAGCTGCTTTGATTTCTTCTTGTGTCATATGTATTTCGTATAGTTTTTGACCTTCTTTATTTTCAAGCAAACATATTAAAAGCTATAAATTTCTTCTTAAGTGATTTCTTTAGCTATATCCTACAACTATTGACTGACATGTAGAGTTTTCATTACTACTTAGTTTTAAATTGTTTATTAACTTTCTCAATACAAATACTGTTTTTCAAACACTACAATTCCTAACTTATTTTTGAAACTATTCTTTTGTTTTAATTAGCATGTATAACAGCCCTTAGGAATGTATTGACTTTTCCAATGTGGCTTATGTCATAAGAAAAAAGAGCTGAGGCTCAAACTTTTGAAATTCTCCTCTTGTCATTTACTGAAGATCTGCATACAGGAAAGAACAAGAGTGACCATCAGTCAGGAGCCAGAGATCATCACCCTCCAGTATTCACCATATGAATTTTGAGGAGTTTCCTCTATATACAGGGGGAAAATGCCAAGGTCTCCCACATATACCTTCCAGGAATTGCTTTGAGACCTCCTGGGAAAGGAGATGTTGTATTCACAAGTAAAAAAAGATTTGAAAATGTAATTTCCAAATAACGGGAAGGACAGTTAGTTAGATTAAATAAATATTTGTAAAGAGACAAAGTAATTGTCCAGGGGAAAAAGTGGGAACGTCATTGAAGTCAATTTAAAGAGCTGCTGGTGGTTGTTAAATAAGTAAAACTTTAAGAATCCCTTCATGATTTACATTTTTTTAAGTTTTTGTTTAAATTCCAATTAGTTGACATATCCTGTTATATTAGTTTCAGGTTTACTATTTGGTGATTCAACACTTCCATACAACACCTGGTGCATAGCGCCCTCCTTAATGAGTTATGATGTACCTTTTAGAATATGACATAACTCTATTCATGTCTCTTTGTACATATTCTGTGAGTCCTTAAAAAGGATGTGGATTCTCTGTAAGGTGCAAAGTTTTCTATACATCTAATAGTCTTGCGGAACTTTTTGGTATCAATTCCTAATTTGTCTGCTTGATCTTTCAGTTTCTAAGTGTGTGTGTTAAAATCTGCGTTCAGTTGTTGATTTACCTTTTTTTCCCTATAGTTCTAGTAGTTGTTGCTACGTTTCAAGGCTGTTGTTAGATGCATATATTTTTATTGGCCATATTTTATGATCCTATATTTTATTTTACAGGATATAATCTTTTCTGTCATTTATATTTTTTGCCTGAAACATGGATAAATTATTACTATTGCTACTTGAGCTTCTTGTTGTATAATATTTTCCTGGTATATGTCTCTTTTTCTCTTAAACATTTTATTGAGTTTTTGTCTTAAATATGGCTCTTATAGAGAAGATACTGTTGAATTTTTTTTAAGTCCAATCTAAACCTGCCCTTTAATTAATTTAACTGTTTGCATTTATTTTATATTAGGGTTTGTTTCTGTCTTATTTAATTCTACCATTAACCTTTCTTTTTTTTATTTCTTTTTTCTCCTTTGTTGCTTCCATTAGGGACAGGTGAAGCGATTTTTCTTCATCTAATAGTTATATATTATTATATATATTCTTTTGGTGGCTATTCTTTAATACCCACACTTGAATTTATTTATACTGCTGTCTTAAATGTATTAATATCTAAACTTAATCCTAACAAGAAAGGTAATTTAACACACCCTCATGTCCTTGTAGTACTTCCCATCCCCCCCCACACACTTATCATGTTGTTAATGTATGGAATTTTAATTTTTGCTTATTACAGATATAATAGTTTTCATTTCCTTTAGTCCTGGCTCTTCAAAATGAAAGACCATAGAATTGAAGTTATTCTACCACCCATCCTTCTCTTATCTCTTGGTGTAGAGCCCAGAGCTTTCTCCACAAGTGTTTTCAGTCAGAGTCTGTGTGGTATGCCTTCTAAGGTATGCACACATGAAAATATTTTTATTAAACTTTCAAATTTGATTGAAAATTTGGCTGGGTATAAATTTCTAGTTTTGAAACTTTTTTAGTACTTCAAATGTTTTACTTTATTGCCTTTCTACATCTCATGCTGCTGATGAGAAATCTGATGTTTGACTTATGTTTTTTTTTTTTTCTTTTTTGATCTGTTCTTTCTCTTGGAAAGCTTTTATAGATTTTCTCTTTGTCTTTGATAGTCTTTAAACCTCTTTATCATATCTAGATATTTATTTCTCTTTTTTTCATCTGAAGTGTTTTATCATTTTTTTTATTTTTGGAAATCTATCCAAAATTATTTCTTTAAATAGTTCTTCCCCTTTTATTTTTCTTTCCTTTTGGGTCTTCCATTTCCTAAATACTGGCCCTGCCTTCCAAATTTCTTCATATTTCCTTTTCTTTTTATTTCTTTATTGTTTCTTGCTGTTTTCTGGAAGAGTTCTTTTGATTTTCTTCATCATTATCTTGTTCTATAGCCATCTCTATATATCCAATGCTTATTTTAAATTCTCATAGTTTCTATTCTAATATTTCTAAATTACATGGTTATATATAATATATATATATTTCTAATTCAGATGGTTATATGTAATATATATATTTTTCAGTTTGTGGTCACTTTTTTAGATAGTTGAATTCTTCATCTGTTAGTCATTTTGACCTTTGAGCTCATGTTCTCGTGGGGTATCAACTAATCTCTCTAATAACACACACCAGTGAACGGCCAAAGTCAGGCCCTCATCTATGTCAGACCAGGTGTATTAAGGGAACGGAAGAAAAGATGAGTCAAGGATGAGAGGTGCAGGCATTATAGAACCACTGGAGATCCCCTGCTCCTACTCCAAGCCTTTACCATGAAACTTCAGGAAGGGCAGCATTGGGAATAGGCTAGGTGGAAGCCATAGCCCCAAGGGTTTGGAAGAGCAATGCTCAAAGGCTGACACTGACGTTGCTTTCATGAACACCTTACCCAGCAGGACTTAAAATGCTGCCGTGATTTTGTCCCTAGCACACAAGTGTCAGAGGTGAGGAAAGGTAACCCAAAAGAGAGGAAAGAGCAGAACTTAATATTCTAACCCATCCTCCCTTTACCGTCACAGGCGGCAGCCCTGCACGGCTGAGCCACCCAACAACTCCTGCTCTTTTAGGACAGGCTGCGGTCTTCCCATGGCTTTCTCACTCATTGTCGGTGCTGCCGCTCCGGGAATCCATACCTTCCTCTTACTTGTACAATTATTGCAGAATTGCTTTCGAGGGTAGCAGTCTGCAATGTAGGCTTGTCTGCCGTCTTGGCAAAAAGCAGAATCCGAGACATTTTAATAGCTCTTGATCTATCGTGGATCCAGCATTTTGACCCAACATGGCATCCAAAAGCACTGAAGCAATTGTACAGCCACTAGAATGTAGCACAGGGCCCACGATTTTGTATCCTCACCAGCAATGTGTTTAATCTCATGTATCTTTCTAATTCAGTAGAAAAAAGTACATCTCACTGGTTGCTGTGCATTTCTTTGTTCACTACTAAAGCTGAAATTTTTTCCAACAGGTTTATTGACTCCCCAGATTTCTTCTCATGAGAATTTGACGATTTATGGCATTTACTAGTCTACCTTTTCAAAGCTTGGTGGTTTTTTTCTTATTTATTCAGTGTTCTATGATTTATTTTGATTTATGATTTATTGATTTGACACTCAGAATTTTTTAAAAGTGTATTATAAAAAGACTTTATAGCATATTAAGAGTGATAACAGATCTGATAATACCACAGAAATGGCATTCTCTGAGAACTGTCTATGAAATAGAGGCTGGATCATTTTTTGTTTTCTATGTCCAAATGTTATTATTTGTATGCACTCACACCTGTCAATATTTTCCTTTATTATTTTATCTATTGTTTCTAAGCCTATAATTATAAAAATATCTCTTTGTAACCTTCAAGGCTTCAAAATAAATTATATTTTATTCTGATTTCTAAGCTTTAGTATTTTATTAGTCAATCTTTTAATCCATCTGAAATGGATTTGGGGGGGTGAGGAAAATGGTTTAAAACGTGAAAATTACAAATTGACTTTCAAAATGGACTCTCCCCTACCTTTTATCCGGCTAAATTATTACTACAGTAGATGGCATAAGGCCATGAATCCAGGCATTGCAAAGAAGATAAATACTCTTGTCAAAAAAAGATTGCTCAGCCAAAAGAGAATAATGACAGAGAGGAAACTCATAAAATGTTCTTATTGAGAGACTGTTTTGGTTTTTGTTGTTGGGGTTTTTTTTCCCCCTCTTCTGTTCTGATAGCTTGATTGTTGGGAGAAGGGCTGCAAAAAGAAATGGAGGGAGCTGGCTGATTTTAACTCTTTATCTAATGCAAAATTGCCTGCAAAATACAAGCGCAAGTTTGAACTGCTAACGCTGGCACAGCCCAGCCTGAAATAAACGGTTTCAGGGAAAAGCTGAACCGTAAAAATTATACTTTGCAAAGGGATATCCTTTTATTTCCTGAATAAACTCGGTACCTACATGATTTGCTTCTTTGTTTTCCTGTTTACCCTCGATTCAAATATTAACGAATTCATAATCTATACACTTACAGTCTTTGCTATCCATATGGTTTACAGATTACACTCAGCTTCTTTGACCTCAAATGCTCACCATCAGTTTCCAGGCAGTCTTTGTAAACCAGGGAAAAGTCCTGTGGTCACTTTTTGCTAATTGTCTGGAAAAAATAAGATCCCCCGATGACAGAAATGTTCTCAGTGCCGGTCCTGTGTGCTTTCTCCCTTAGGAAGTAATTTGCTTTATTGAATTTACACAGTTCTTACCTTCAGCCTGGTGGAAGGTGTTTATCAAGCCGCTTGCAGACTTCACGCCTGGATCATTCTGCAGTTTGAGCACCACGGTTGTCAAATTACTTGAACTAAGTCAGTTTCCTCCTTTGTGCCTTAATGTTTTCGTTTGCAGTAGAGTGTAGTTCCTATCTGTTTGAGGATTCAATTATTTGAAATATATTTATATGAATGTTTGAGGATCGCAGTTGAATGGGATCTCATAATTGCAAAGGAGAGGTTAGAAAAGGAACAAGCAAAAACTTGGGAGTTATTTTTAACCTCTCCACCCTAATGGCAACAGCGGCTGCTAATTCCTAAAGTGATATTATCTGGCTTGCTTTACACAGAGTTTTTATTGTTGTTGATTTTTGCTGTCGTTGTTAGTACCATGGTGTCTAACATATGTAAGTATCCCTTAAATAAATCAATAAATGAAACCCAGAAATTCATTTTCTATACTCCAAAATTAACCGAAGGCTATATGGCAGCCTAAAATCGACTGTCGGTAGTGACTAATTTGAAGAAAGTACATGAAATCTTTAGACAGATAAGGCCATGCCTCATTGGAAAAAAATTAATACTATTTTACAACTTTAAAAGCTAATCCCATAAGAAAGTAATTAAGAACAGCTCTGTGGTGCTTTGTTTTGGCCTGTTTTCTTATTCTATTAGAAACAGCTGGTTAATATTCCTGTTAGATGTGTGTAATTCATATTAAATAGGAAAAAAAAAAAACTCCACACTTTCCTACTTCAATTTCTTTCTACTATATTGTGAGATTGGGTTCCTACTGGCCTTTACTACTCAGCATGAGAATACTTTTCTTGGGTGGGTTTTACCTCTTAGAAATCCCCCGTACTAGAGGGGGTTTTCTAGATTGCCAAACTGAAGTTCTCTTGTTAGATTAGCTGTCCTGCTCCTACCCCCCCCCCCAGCATCCCTGAGGGAATAGGATCAATGTGGGCCAAATATCAGACTGGTGAGGGAGGAAGGGAGGATGGGAAAAGCAGAGGCAGCCAGAAGGTAGCAGGACCCTGGGCATCTGTCTGGGTGTTGGGGTGAGGGAAAGACGAATTTAAAAGTAAACAAGGGAAACCCAAAAAGATAAGAACAAACTTAATTGCACCCTTAATGTTCAGTCAATCAACCAACATTTATTGAGTGCTTGCTGTGTGCTGGCAGCGTGCCAGGTTCTGACAACAGCAGCTAGAAGGAGATAAAGGTCATGTATTCATGCATCTTTGAATTCCTCTGCTCCCATTTTCTCTTAAGTCTACTCAAAAAAGTCTCTGACTATATCACTCCTCAAACACTGATTTCATAGTATAGAAGTTTCTCAAAAAACTAAAAATAGAACTACCCTGCAATCCAGCAACTGCACTACTAGGTATTTACCCAAGGGATACAAAAATACTGATTTGAAGGGGTACATACACCCCAATGTTTATAGCAGCATTACCAGCAACAGCCATGTTATGGAGAGAGCCCAAGTGTCCATCAACTAATGAACGCATAAACAAGAGGGTGGTATGTATTTACAAGGGAATATTACCCAGGCATCCAAAAGAATGAAATCTTGCCCTTGCAATGACATGAATGGAGTGAGAATGTACTATGCTAAGTGATAGAAATCAGTCAGGAAAAGACAAATACCATATGATTCACTCATATGTGGAATTTAAGGAACAAAACAGATGACCATATGGGAAAGGGGAAAAAAAGAGAGAAGGAAACAAACCACAAGAGACTCTTCTTTTTTTAAAATTTTTTTAAAGTTTATTTATTTTTGAGACAGAGAGAGACAGAACATGAGTGGGGGAGGGTCAGAGAGAGAGGGAGACACAGAATCTGAAACAGTCTCCAGCCTCTGAGCTAGCTGTCAGCACAGAGCCTGACATGGGGCTCAAACCCACGAACTGTAAGATCATGACCTGAGTTGAAGTCGGACACTTCACCGACTGAGCCCCCCAGGCGCCCTGAGACTCTTAATGATAGAGAACAAACTGAGGGTTGATGGAGGGAGGCGGGTGGGAGATGGACTAGATGGGTGATGTGTACTAAGGAGAGCACTTGTGATGAGCACTAGGTGTTGTATGTACGTGCTGAATCACTGAATTCTACTCCTGAAACCAATACTGTACTGTATATAAAGCAAAATTTAAATAAAAAGTAAAAAAGAAACCCTGCTTTCACAAAGGTCACCAATGACTAAATGCTAAAGCTAACAGCCATTTCTCAGCTTTAAGTGACTCTCCAGCAGCATTTGTCAGAATGCCTCATCCTCCCTGAAATGCTGCCTTCCCTTAGCTCCCAGGGCAATACACTCTCTTGGTTTTCATCTTCTTTCTCTGGTCTCTGTTGATATCCTTGGTTGCTTCATCTTCTTCCTTCAGATTTTGATGTTGGGGTGCCCCAGGTTTGGTACTTCTCTCACCATCTACACTCACCCCCTTGCGGATCTCACCAGGGCATATTATGATTCTGCACATAGCCTTCTTGCTGACAACTCCCAAGTCTATTTTTCCAACCTAGACCTCTTTTGTAAACTTGAGATTTGCGGATCAGATTGGACCTTGACACTCCTACTTGAATGCCTAAAAAACACCTTATGTCAACCCAAACTGAACTTCTGAGTTCCCCATGACCCCCCAAAACCTACTTAAATCACAACTTTCCCCTTCTCAGGTAATGGCAACTCTATCATTTCATTTGCTCTGGCTAAAACCTTGGTGTTCCCCTTGTTTTCTCACATCCTATATTCAATCTTCAGGAAACTCTGTTGGCTGTAGGTTTTTCTTTAAAAAAAAAAAAAAAAAAGCAAAATTCTTGGGGGACCTGGACAGCTCAGTTGGTTGTGTCTGACTCTTGATTTCGGCTCAGGGCATGATCTCATGGATGGTGAGATGGAGCCCCGCATCAGGCTCTGTGCCAACAGCACAGAGGCTGCTTGGGATTCTCTCTCTCCCTCTCTCTCTCCCCTTAGCCTGTCTCTCTCAAAATAAATAAATGGACTTTTTTTTTAAAAAAGGAAAAGTCTTTTAAAACATTGTCAAACTGTGACAGATCACGTCCAAAACCCTGTGATGACTTTTCTTTGCACTCAGCATGAGAGCCGAAGTCCTTACATATGGCCAAAAGGACCCCCGATGACGTTAGCTCCTTTCCTACTCACTAGCTCACTGTGCTCTAGACACCCTGCCTTCTGCTCTTCCCGCAATGCACCGTGGCCTTTGCACTGGCCGTGCCTCAAGCCTGGAACACTCCTTCCCCTAGCCGTCAGTATGACCAATACTCTCACGCCACCCTTGCAGTGGGACCTACAGGGACCATCTTATTTATTTATTTACTTATTTGATATTGCATAGTATGTGATAAAATATTTTTTAATATAATTTATTGTCAAGTTGGCTAACATACAGTGTGTACAGTGTGCTCTTGGTTTTGGGGACAGATTCTCGTGATTCATTGCTTACATACAACACCCAGTGCTCATCCCCACACTGCCCACCCTATTTAATACCACAGATTGTGCACTATCATTTTTATTCATAGCTTTTTGTTATTAACTTTATTTAATTTTCATTTTCATTTTTCTAAAGCACGTGCCACTTTCTATAGAATTTATGTATTCATTATGTTTATCGTCTGTCTCCCCTTGCTAGAATCTGAGCTCATGAAGGAACGAATCTTCATCTGCTTTATCCACTGATATACCTTGAGTACCTGAAACATTGTCTGGTGTATGGTATGTGCTAATAAAATTTGTTGAATTGAAACTGAATTCATTCAACATCCATTCAGCAAACATACAGTAAGTATCTACTATGTGCCAGGCACTGTGTTAGAGTCTTGATAATCAGCCATGAGTAAGGGGGACTTGCCCTTGTGTTCCTGGAACTCCCAGACCAGCAGGGATTATAGACTCTGAGCAAGTGATTGCAGTGCGATGGCCGATGCAGCAAAGAAGAGAGCATTGTGAGAACAAATACCAGAAATCTCACTGAGACTTAGAAAACAGAAAAAAACCTCCCTAAAAAAAGACTCAAGTTCAGACCGGAATAAAATCTGAGTGGAAACTAGCTATTGGTGGGAAGTCAGAGGAGTGAATTCCAGACTGAGAAGATGGGTCGTGATGCTATCATTAAAGGCATGTCCAGAAGGAACAGTTCACTTGGGTGTTGTGGGAAGGCAGCATGACTGAGGTCACACTTAAAAGTAAGTAGAATCAGCCAAGGAAGATGGTAAGGATTGAAAAGAGAATGGAAGTAAATGTGTGTCAGGTGGAGGGGCCCAAGTAGAAGCTTAAAATGAAGAGGCAAGACGATGTAGTGCTGATATGATTCAGTTTGCCTGGCGCATAGTATTCCGTTCTTAAGGAAAGCACAGAGAGAAGATAGAGTGGCACCAGAAGGCAGTGGAGAAGTCCTGGAGGATGTTATCGTGGAGTTTCAACATGACCAAAATTGTACTCTAAAGAGAGTGTAGCTATAGGATGCAGACACTAGGAGCAGGTGAAAGAAGTGTAGTGGGGCCTGCTAAATCTTAGCTCCACTAAAAGGACTTAGTTGGCACTAAGGGGGGGGGGGTAAGAAAAAATTGATAATGAAAACTCACAAGGTATCAGAATGAACATGGAGATTCCAATTGATTTATTTACTGTGAGAAATCTAATTGTCACACGGATTGGAAATTTCCTGTGTTAATAAACCTGATGCATTCCTTCCACGAATGGAATGAAAAATCGCGACAAAAAGTTCTTTTAGAATGTGCAAGAGACACACTGCAAGGACCCAAAGTGTAGTTTGCCTGACAAGTGGTGAGCTTTGTCATAGTCGAACTCTAGGCAACCATGCCTTCTGCCTTAGACCTTCGTGAATGAACTCTGGAGCATCCCTTTGGATGCCTCCCAAGATAACCAGCCACAGTACGCTTGACTCAGTCTGGTTCCATACCCCCTTTGGATATGTTAATCCATTCAAAGAGTTCCAGAGAAGAGGTTTCCTGCAGGCCTTGGAGCACCCTGCTTTAAACTCATTGTCTCTGCATTGTTCACATGAATCCTCCTATTGGATAGAGGTTTTCTCGTCCTCACATTTTTGGGTGAAGGGGGTACCTCACCGGGGGATTCGATGAACTGAAGGGAAATAAGAACAAGCCTGGAATACAAAGGCTGGCTAGGGATCCACACAGTGCTCCAGGCCCTAGACTGTGCTAGGATGCTCACAGTTGGACAGATAGGGAATGAAAGTGGGGAGGGGGGGCATGCAGGGGGTGGGGAGCAAGGGGCGTGCAGGGGTGGGCAAACAAAGGAATAGGAAACTATATCAGTTATGTTTGATTCAGATCGTTCTGTTAGTACTAAAATTTTTTTTTAAGTTACAGAGGAGTAATTGAAGTCAGTGGGAGAGGGGTGATTCACAAAGCCACACAACATAGAAAATTATGTGGAAATTGATCTCTGTGACATTGATTCATTGGGAAACTAACCACAAGTTTACCATTTGAGTGATTTTTTTTTTCTAATTAACTTTGAATATTTTCCTTTTTTTCTGTCCCTGAATTACACATTATATAGCCATTAGACTATTAGGTCACAGAACAGAAGGCTGAGGTAACAGTAAGCAAATCTTGGAAATGGTAGCAATCACTCCAGACATCCAGACATTCAGGTTCAGACCACACACACAAACACACACACACACACACACACACACACACACGATATATCCGAGTAACCCAAATGCTATATATCCAAAATGATTTCTGATTCTGGTAGTATTAAATAATTTTGCAACCCTTGGCTTTTCATTGAATATTCAGGCAAGGGTTTAAGAAACAAATAAATGAGAGCACATTTTAAAAACCAAGCCCCTCTATAATGAATGTCTCCTACAGTGTTCAACATTTCTGTTTCAGATAAGGGCTATGATTGCTTGAGTTTTCGTCAGTGTTTAGAGGCAATGTGTAGTGTACCAGATTCCTATCATGTTTTTTCCTCTGTGTTCAGGGATATAGCACAATCACATAGCTATCTAAACAGCTATCCCACTGAGTTAATAATAGCCAGTATGCTTATTTTTTTGATTTGGAAGTTTCCTCTTTCATTCTTTGGATTCAACGGCACCTATCTCAATGACAGAGTAAACCAGATTGAAAGTTTTTCACAGAGAAATATGATATCTGAAATTGTAGAATACTGAACATTTGCCAAGTTTGAAACACAATAGCTTGAAGTCACTGGTTTAAAATATATATATGTGTGTGCGTGTGTGTGTGTGTGTGTGTGTGTGTGTGTGTAGGGTTTTAGAGGCTGTGTGTTCCTGCTTACCTTCCGTACCCCTCTCTGGAAGAATGAAAAACAGAATGGGAGACTCATGACACAGACCTCAACCAGAGTGTGTGTATACACACACACACACACACACACACACACACACACACACACACCTTTTTATGCTCAAAACTTGACTGAGGGCCCCAAGAGATTCTCCACAGTTGTACAGTAGTCCTTGGGGACTGAATGCTCTTGAAACACAGCCTCCTCCAACACAAATACCTATGGGGACTGGGCTTCAATCAGTCTCAGTGGGATTTGGAAACAGAACACTGACAGAAATAGATGCTCTTTAGGATGTTTTTGCTCTGTCCCTGCTGTCTCCATTAGCATCAGTCTACTTTCGCTGCAGCAATAATCCACCCCAGCAGGCTTGAGGCTTACAACAACAAATACGTATTCTCTCACTCTCAGGTCTCCCTCGAGTTGACTGCGGCTTCAGCCTGGCTCTGGTTGAGGTCTGTGTCATGAGTCTCCCATTCTGTTTTTCATTCTTCCAGAGAGGGGTACAGAAGGTAAGCGGGAACACACAGCCTTTAAAACCCTGTGTTCCAAACTGGCACAGTGCTTTGCCCTTGCCAAGACCCATTGGTCAGAGCCCAAAGGCAGGGAGATGGCAACATAACTTCCTCCCACAGGGAAGCATGACAAGATAGGGAAGGGAGGGCAGCTTGTGGAAAATAGTATGATCTACCATGCCATTTCTCTAAAAGTGAGCATCCCATCTCCCCAGGGCTAGAGCCCTGGTCGAAATATCTATCAATATGGTTGGAACATAAAATCCAACTTAAAAACTCATTATCACAACCATGATATGGTGCAGTCTTACCCACTATTTGAAAACATAAATGGTAAAGCCAACTTCCTTTGCCATATATGGTAGGCAGCTCTTTCCCTCGTGTAACTCTCTCTCCTTGAGTGTGGACCGGGCCTAATGGCTCCGTCTGGGAAACCACTCCTGTGTTTTCCTTTACTTGCACACCCATAATATTTCTGACAACCTGGATGCATGTGTGGAATTCTCTGCCATGCCAGCTGGGTGTCCTATCGTACAGGTAAATCCTGACACTATCTACTTGGAGTCAGCATCAGATTTCATAGGTTACGAGCTCAGTCCCTTAACGGCCCCACTCCAGAGGCCACCCCCAAGTCCCATGTTGCTGCCTATGCATTCCCACAACCCCACCCTGGGTTCAATAGTTTACTAAAATGATTTATAGAACTCAGGGAAATAATTACTTCTACTGGTTTATTATAAGGGATACAATAAAAGATGCAGATGAAGAGTTCAAGGAAGAGATACACAGGGTGGAGTGTGTGGGAAGAAGTGTGGAGACTTCATGTACCTCCCAAGCTGCTCTCCCAGCACCTGTGTGCGTTCACCAACTTGGAAGCTCTCTGATCCCATATTTTGGGGATTTTTATGGAGGCTTCATCCCCTGTGCATAATTGATCATTAACTCAGTGTCCATTTCCTCTCCCCTTTCCAGACAATGAAGGGGAGGGTGGAAAATTCCAAGCTTCTAAGCATGGCTTGGTCTTTCTGATGACCACCCCCCATCCTGACCATCCATTAGTCCACCAAGATCCACCCCATTAGAACAAAAGATACTCCTAACACTTAGGAAATTCCACTAGATTTAGGAGCTCTATGCTAGGAACTGGAGGCAGACACCTCATATATACATTTTCTATTATTTAACAGACTCCCTTTGAATAAAGGAGAAGAGATAAAAGTGATGGGCCGTCACTTCTAAGATTAGGTTATAAAAAGACTGTTACTTTTCTCTCTGTCTGTCTGTCTCAGTCTCTCTCAGAGCTCTCATTCTGGGAAAGTAAGTTGCCATGTTGTAAGAGCCGATGTGACAAAAAACTAATATGTTAATCTAACAGCCAAGGAAGCCTGCTAACAGCCATGTGTGTGAGCTTGGAAGCCCAGGCGAACCTTGAGATGGTCATAGCCCTGACCAAGACCTTGATAGAAAAGGTTCGTGAATTCTGAGGCTTGAGGCATCCAGGGAGGTAGCACCCAGATTCTGAACACAGAAACTGCGAGATAATAAATGTTGTTGCCTTAAGCTGCCAGGTTTTGAGGTAATTTGTTATGCAGTAATACATACTTAATACACCATATGAAAATAGGAATAATTAAATTGGCTGGACTTCTTGGTAATCTTCTGTCTTACTGAGATAAATGCTATTATTAAAAAATGATACTTGAGGAGCACCTGGCTGGCTAAGTTAGTTGAGCCTCCAATGTGGGCATGGGTCATGATCTCATGGATTGTGAGTCCTAGCCCGCGTCCAGCTCTGTGCTGACAGCTCAGAGCCTGGAGCCTGCTTCAGATTCTGTGTCTCCTTCTCTCCCTGCCCCCCACCCCCTGCTTGTGCTCTGTTTCTCAAAAATGAAGAAATATTTAAAAAAATTTTTTAATGTTTTTTTTTTGTTTATTTCTAGGAGAGAGAGAGAGGCAGCGTGAGCAGGGGAGGGTCAGAGAGAGAGGGAGTCACAGGCTCTGAAACAGGCTCCAGGCTCTGAGATGGCAGTCAGCACAGAGCCCGACGCGGGGCTCGAACCCACGAACCGCGAGATCATGACCTAAGCGAAAGTCGGAGCTTGACTAAGCCACCCAGGCGCCCCTAAAAAGATTTTTTTTAATGATACTTGAGGCTAAGAAGAAAAGATAACCAAGGGTGCCTTGCTGCCTCAGTCAGGAGTGTGCAACTGTTGATCTTATTAGGGTCACGGGCTCCAGGTCCACATTGTGCGTAAAGATTACTTAAGTAAATAAAACATTTAAAAAAAGAAAAGAAAAAAGAGAGCAGGAAACCAAGTATCTCAGTCAATGCACCTAAATTAAATGACTAAGAATGACAATATTCTGCTCCACAGTTAGATATACCTGGAATAAATTTTACTTTCTAATAATGTAATGAGGTAACAGTAGCCATTTCATAAGGGTAAGAGAATAACGCTTATTAAAGACAAGGCCAGTATGATGCCACATCAGCATTATGAAAATTGCATACATTCTTACCGGTTAGCTAGGATGTATCACACATGAACTTTCATTTAAATTCCGTCCGATTTATGTAAAGCACACTAAAATCTCATAAAATTGAGTACCCAGAGTTCTCCATGCCAGGGAAAGAGTTCCTTTCCTCTTATCCCCATTCGCTTACAGACTCCTGCTCCGTTTTCTTTTTCTTCATTTAAGTTGATTTTATTTATTTTGAGAGAGAGAGGGAGAGAAAGAGGAAGGCAAGAGAGAGAATCCCAAGCAGGTTCCATCCTGATGCACAGAGCCCCACTTGGGTCTCAGACTCACAAAACATGAGATCATAACCCGAGCTGAAATCAGACACTTAACCATCCTGCTGCTTTTTCCAAGTCCAACCGACAGCCGATCTCTCAGCATCTCTCAGCCATCTTCCACCAGCCCCACCCCCCTCCCTTGCGGTTGTCGGTCAGCATGGCTTTCTTCTCATAGGATCAGGAACTTCTTACAGATAGAGTCTCCATCTTATTCAGCTTTGGGTTAGGTGTGGTGCTCAACATAAGCAAGCTTAATGGATGATCTAGTAGCGTTCTCAATATTGTTAGGAGTGCAAAATCTTCCACCAAATATTCTCATTGAGGGAGAATCATTATATCCATAGCCAAATGGGCAGGGGGCCGGGGGCTGGGGGGGAGGCGCCATCATAAAAGCCTTTTTAAAACGTGTAATGGCTCTATGATGACAGATAGTAGCTATACTTACCATGACTATAATGCAAAGTGTGGAATTGTCGAATCACTAGGTTGTACATCTGAAGCTAATATAGTATTGTATGTCAACTATACTTGAATGACTTTGTTTTTGAATATTTAATTGCTGGGTAAACACCTCTTAGGTTACCACATCATTCTGGTGGAAGTTAAAGCAAGGTATGTGCCTTGGTAAAGGAAGCCTACGTAAGACCTACTTCACCCAGGTCTGTCACATTTGCTGTTTTACCCTCTCTCCTCATGAAGCCAGAGTTGGGGTATTACCACAAGAGTGAGAAGGGAAGTCATGTCAAGGCCCTCCCCAATGTGTGCCCCATCCCCAGCTACCTGGCTGGTGAGCGGGGCCTGAGGCTGGAGCTACGATGCAAAGGAGAGGAGAGAACACAGCAAAAACAGCCAGGCTCCATCCTACCTTCTCACAGCAGACAAAGGCCTTGACACACTTAACTGTCAGTGGCATGGATCCAGAAAATAGAACACAGAAACTATGTGTGCCTCTTAAGCACCACCTTTTTATGTAAGGTGACCTTATCTGCCAATAAAGAATGGCCCCAGTAAATGTCAGAGTTGATGAATCAAGTTATCAACTTTCTCCCACAGGCAAGAGTCAGTAAGAGGAGTAAGGGGTTTTTAAAAAAAAAGTCTGCCAGTGTTTACTCCCAAATCCTACTGATGGTGTGTCAGTGTAGTCCTTCTGGAAGCACACCGGGACAGAGTGAGGCGCGCAGCAGGCAAGCGGGTGGTGCAGGGACAGAGCAACACCCTGGAAAGACAGGAGAGAAGGAGGCAGGAAAAGGTGTTGGACCACAGTGCTGACCTGCCACCTGTGAAAAGAGAAGGGGAAGGAGTCAGGACTGTTAGGAACACTCCCAGACTTCAGTGTGGACAGAGCCAACAGCCTAAAGCCAACCGGAGAAGCTTTGAAGCAAAGATCACGGTGATGGTTAATTTTAAGTGTCAATTTAGTAGAGCACAGTATCCATATATCAGGCCAAACATTACTCTAAATGTTCTGTCAAGTTATTTTCAACCGGGGTTAACATTCAGATCAGCAGACTTTGAATAAAACAGATTATCTTCTATAATGTGGGTGGGCCTCGTCCAATCAGTTGCAGGTCTTAGTACGAAACATGTGATCTTCCCAAGAGTGGGAATTCTTCAACAAAATGCCTTCGGGCTTAAAATTTATTTTGGTAGGGGCGCCTGGGTGGCTTAGTCGGTTAAGCGTCCGACTTTTGCTTAGGTCATGATCTCGCGGTTCGTGGGTTCGAGCCCCGCATCGGGCTCTGTGCTGACTGCCAGCTC